>NC_079456.1:23624877-23637377 GCF_903798145.1 Danio aesculapii | reverse complement strand
AACCAGACAGAAGTGTTGTATAAATATATACAGATAATAAATATACACAGTACGCGCACGTATATCTTGTCAAAACAAACTTATTTTGGATGAGATTAATCTTCGGTCAGCATTAATAGAAATGCATATATAATTTAGCAACTCATCAATTTCTATACACATTTTGAGGATCTATAATAAGTAATAGTAATCTATTATAATATAATACATAATTAAAACATTTTATAACCTGAACTTATCTTACAAATGGGTTAAATGTTGTCAGAACAGCAGTATCAACCTGACATATTTACTTTTATATCCCCAAAGATGCTTAATTGTACAAACAAGCTAGCTTATGTTGATGTATGTTTGAAATCCATTTTTAATGTATTTTTGAATAATTTAATAGCTGACACACAAGTATATTACATCACGTCATTGACCCATGTACTGTACATATAGGCCCATATATTGTGCACATCCAGTTTCATAATTTATTTTGCTGTGTCTGTGTGTGTGTGTCTTAATAGACAATCGAATACCAGCTGCAGCGCTGAACTGCTGAATTGGTAATTTGCAGACTTGTGCCATCTTACATTGATCCTCATTGATCTATTTTGTGCGAAAGGTCTATATGTGTGCATGTAATTCCTTTATTCTGAGAGCATGAATCTTTCAGTCGATCTGTTTTGGGGGGATTGGAGGGGGTGGCGAGACCTCGATTGAAAATCATCAATACCTGTGCATTGTATTCCTCCATATGCATCTGCTATTCCGTTTGATGCCCATGTTCTCTGTTGGAGCTCATTTGGTCAGCTGACGTTGGCTGGCTGACCGTCCTGTGATGAATAGGTGGGGTGCAGGACAAGGCCAGAGTCGGGGTTGACTCCCAAACGGCCTTCACGGCAGACGGGACATGTGCTCTCCATGGCGCATATGTCAATAGCGCTGCACTGTACTCCACGGTCCATCTGCATTATTGACAGTTTTCTGCAACATGGAGGAAACGTGTGGTTTCTTGCTAGGTGGAAGAATCGAGGGTCACGGGCTCTGTTTGGGTGTTTAGATGGGTAATATTTTGGGTGTGGAGTGAAGAAGTCAATAAATGTTTTAGTAAGCAGGAAGTTTTCGGAGTAGGTCAGCAGTTGGCAGACGTGTGTTGCATTATCCTAAAATTTTTCAACAATGTTGACATATAGCAATCTGTAATTGCTGATTGAAGCTTTAAGACGCCTCTCATATGGAGAATAAAGTCACATGCATTGTTCCTGTGTGTTTTTCACAGACTTCAACAGTGTAAAAATCTTGATGGTTCTGTTGGTTTTGTCTATCAAATTTGATCTTTATTTTGTATTCTCTATTGGTTTCAAGTCAGGTGATTGGCTGGGCCATTCTATAGCTTGATTTTTTTTTTCTCTGAAAGCATTCGAGAGTTTCCTTGGCTGTGTTTTGGATCAGTCTTGCTGAAATGTCTACTCTGGTTTCATCTTAATCATCCTCGTAATGTAGCTGTTGGACTGAAGCAGCTAATATTAATTTACAATTAGGAAGGGCAGAGGGTTGCTGATGAACTACTAAGAGATTTCAACAGCTGTCTGGGCTTTCACTGCCTTTCTACACCTACACCTTCATGTGTTCAATATCCCTTTTCCTGAGTCATTTCATTATATTACACATAACTTAATTTGTAAACTAATCAGATTTTTCTTCTTTTCATATATGTACTTCTTTGGTTGTTACAAACATCTGGTGCAAATTTCAAGTCAACAGCACCTTTAGAAATATGTTTCCTTACTTCTTTCCCCTGCTGTATAGTGGTAGTACAAAAGTGATTTAGTACAAAAGTCCTAAAGGGTAAGTTCACCCCAAAATGAAAATTCTGTTATTAATTACTCAAACTTATGTCGTTCCAATCACATGAGACCTTTGTAAATCTTCGCAAAAACATTGTTAGTTATTTTAGATGAATATATGAATATATGAATAGATGAATGAATAGATGAATATATCACCATGAAACCGTGATATTTTTATCCAAGCTTATCATACCGTCAGAATCTTATACCGGCCCATGCCTAAACTCAACTATCGCAGTACTGTAAAAGCAGTAGTTGTACCGTGTATTATTTATGTTATTCCTTGAATTCCACAATAAATTGTATTTTATTAACGCCTACCCCTACCCCAACCCTAAACTTAACCATCACAGTAATGTAAAAATATTAATTATTGTTATACATAGTTACAAAAATGATGCTATATTGATGTGCGCATCCACAGTTGTATCCTATCTATATTTGACCATGGACCATTGCTGTCTGTAGAGGATGAAAGAGCTCTACATTTTATCTGTAATATCTTCATTTGTGTTCAGAAGATGAATGAGGGTCTAAGGGGATTGGAACAATTAATAACAGAATTTTCAATTTTGAGTGAACTAATCCTTTAAATGCAGCAAACTAAGATACTAATAAGAAACATCTAGATCTTTATTTTTGCAGTCCTTTTTTTTCTGAGAAAAGCTTCCATACTGGACACAAAAATTGTATAATTTTGTGACAATAATTTCTTATAGTGCTTTTCTGTACACTCAAAGCGCTTTACACATTGGGGGAAATTCCTCATCCACCACCACTGTGCAGCATCCACCTGGATGACATGACTGCAGCCATATTGCGCCAGACCACACATCACACACACCAGCTTATTGGTGGAGAGGCGACAGAGTGATGAAGCCAATTATGATATGAGGATGGTTAGGAGGCCATGATGGACAGAGGCCAGTGGGCAAATTTGGTTAATGCCAGGGTTAAACCTCTACTCGTTTTAAAAGGACATCCTGAGATTTTTAACGACCACAGCGAGTCCAGACCTCGGTCAATCTAGATAAAGCTGAAAGTAAAAGAAAAGGATTCATTTTAACTAGACTAAAAGTCAGATCCCTGTATAATCTATAGTCTCAGGTACACTTTATAAGTCAAACAATGGTATCATAACAAAATTCGCCAATGGTATTTCCAACTTTGTTTGCTTCTTTTTAAAGAAATAATCTTTAAATTTTGTGTATAGACCTTTTAACAATAATTACAATCATGTAAGAAACAAACTAATAATGTTCAACTGAAATTTAATCGCCTACACTAACTGAAGGAATAACCCCAAAAACCCCAGGCCATCCAAGATCTAAGTGACATTTTTTTCTTCAGTAGATCATTAAATAAGATTTTTGGTTCTTGAGAATTCATAAAAATGCTAGTCAAAGGTTACTGGCAGTTTCAGATACCCCCCCAATTCCCCCCCCCCCCAATCCCCCCCCCCCCCCCCCCCCCCCCCAAAAAAAAAAAAAAAAAAAAAAAAACCACAGTGGCTCTTGTGATTTGGGTCTACTAAAGTGAAATGATGAAGGAGCTGGACATTATTTACAACACTGTTTCTTTTAATCCACATCCTTGCCAAACTGCCAAGTGTAATCATGATAGTCTGACATCCTTTCATGTTTATATGAACTCTACACATTTGAATGCAACACAATATTGTTCATGAATTCACTGAAAGAACTGGGACTTACCAATCATTGATGATCTGCTGTCAAGTAGATCAAGCAATTGCATGATATAACATCATTTATTTACACTTCCTACTGTATGTTGCATAAAACATATTTTATAAATTTAGTCGTGTATCCGTATATGCAGATTATAAAATGTGTCTTTCTTTAATGAATAATTAGATGAATGAGCAGATCTTCCGCTGTAGAGATTCAAATCATGACCACCAGAGTTCAATGAATGTGCCTTTCAGTTGACTCCAATCGAACCTTGAATTAGACCTTTGGATACTATGTTTCTATGTTTCCTTTCCCCAATGATCAAGACAAATTCGTGGCATGAATTAGCTATGATCTCCTATCCTTGGAGCACTGATGCAACTGGTTTTGGTGTTGAGTTTTATGATGCTGAAAATGAAAGCTACCCAGATGGTCCTTCTCGATGTCCTCGCCGTTTCCGCCCAGCACCGTCTCCTCTTTCTATTAAAGACAGACCGAGTTCATATTGGTGGATCTTTGCGTTCACCGCCTTTTGAAGTTCTCTTAAACCTCCTCTTAATAGCCGTCCTCGAAGGTGTCTCGGATTTATGTGGCATAAATAAGAGGCAGAGACCACTGCATCTCCCTTCACCACAAAAAACACGAGGCCAGGTTTCCTGCTCTTGGTTTTACAATTAAGTCACATCTTCATTTACGACCATGTGTTTTGAGTAGAACGTCGGAGATGAGAACCAAATCCGCTACATGGCGGATTAACAAGAGCGCTAAAAGTAAACAGATTAGCATGCAGACCGCGCGAGACGGGTGTTGCATTTTTGATACGTGTTGCTAATGAAATTCTGTCATTAAATAAGAATTCTTAGTCCGTCGTTGGCAGGATGCGGTGTAGCACTTCATTTTCGAAGCTCTGGAAGTTTGTGTATGGCATTTTTTTCGAATTTTTTCGGGGAAGTGTTAATCCCACACCTGAATAGTAAACATCCATCAAGATGTTTGAGCTAATTAAACCCTCCCCGCATCCTATTCAAATATAGATTACCCAGTATACCTTGGTGTCTTCTCACCGCGGATCTCAGATTTTAATTTGATAGCTTAGTGAATTAATTCGGCCCAGCCGTGTACAGCTGCGGAATACTCATGTTCTTTAAAGATGCTTTGGGAGAGCGGCGTACGTGACGCCGGCGTCTCGGAAGAACTCTTAACATTCTGATGATCCGCCCGCACCCATGTTTTGCTAATGATGCATAAAACCGAGAAGCGTGCACACTCATTCAGCAAATTTACAACATAACACGCGTCTGGAACTTTTCCTCATGCTGGGGTGTGATTGCGCTACTAAGAGAAGAAGAGGTGGTTTTTCTTCTCATTTGTTCTGGAGGAAAAGCCAGAGTGCTTAGCATTGCTGTATGTGTGTGTGTAGGTTTGGCGTTCGTAACGAGTCAAGGTCTGTTTGTGGCGTCAGACGGGGGACTTTTTTTTTATGTCGCGAATATGGTTCATATTTAATTGTGCTCGTATCCTATATGCCGGCGCTTCCATTTGATTAATATATCATTAAAGAAGAGTGGCAAGAGGATGAGCAGTATGAAATAATGATGGTTTTCTCACACTCCGACATGACTCTTTTCATGCGCTACGACCCCTCTTCTAGAACTCCTGAGAACAACGGGACCTTCTCTGGTTTAATTGGCATGCAAAGACTCCAGTGGAGTATAAAGATCAATATTAAGACAATGGCAGGATCTCCTTGATTGAGATGAATGCCGATATGATGAGTCGATATTGATTTTTATGTTATGGCTGATATTTGATAAATGACTGACATTCAAATTCTGTTTGAATATTGAAAAGTATAATAAATATTATTAAGGGCCGCATGTGAATCTAGGCATCACTCAATGATGATATACAACAGGAGACATGCATATTCTTTTTGATATTGCTAATGATTATGTCTAATGTGTTATTTAATTATTAGAGTATATTATTAACCAGACTTTCATAGACAACCTAGGAAACTTTTATTATTCTTTTGTCTTTACAAGCGGGGCGGCACGGGGGCTCAGTGGTTAGCACTGTCACCTCAGAGCAAGAAGGTCACTGGTTTTAGCCCTGGCTGAGTCAGTTGGCGTTTCTCTGTGGAGTTTGCATGTTCTTTCCTTGTCCGTGTGGGTTTCCCCAACATTCCAAAGACAATGCAGTGTAAGTGAATTGAATAAGCCTAATTGGCCATTGTGTGTGTATGTGAATGAGTGTGTATTGATGTTTCCTAGTACTAGGTTGCAGCTGGAAGGGCATCCGCTGTGTAAAACATATGCTGGATAAGTTGACGGTTCATCCTGCTGTGGTGACCCCTGATTAATAAAAAGGCAGCTGGTTTATACTTCTGCGTCAAGCGCACGCGTTTGCTTCGTCGTAGCCTTCGGTGGTTGCATAGCCCTCGCCGTGGCGGTTGCCGACGTGCACCTCGCAATGAAGAGCACAAGCTCTTCAATTGGTCGGCTTGATAGCGCTGACGAGTGTGGGTGAGACTGAGAGCCGCACGAACCCGTTGAAGTGAGTGTTGAGTCCTGTGAAGGAGCTCCAGATGGAAACTCTTGTTTTGTGTTTACCTTATGATTAAAGTTGTTGCACGTTCGCCGGTTCCCGCCTCACAATGAGCAAGTTTGAACCACTTGTACATTAAGGTAGCGTTTCAGCGAAGAAACTCAACACAGAGGAACAAAAACCTCACTGCCAGCTAGTTTCTGAACTGTTATTGCAGAGCAACACAAACAGCGCACAGAAGTATAAATGCACGGCAATGCGCAAGACAGGCATTGTGGGATACGGGACACAGTCTCAAGCCTAAGTATAACCAGGCTTTAGCCGAAGGAAAATGAATGGATGTGTTTACAAGCAGTTAACAAATTGACAATATAAAAATAAATTATAAAAATGACAAAATGAATACATTTAGGCCTGTAAAGCTGTGTGAAAAGTGTAAACATTTCATGCACAATTAAAATATTAGCCAATGTTATTAAAAAATCTCGACCGATAAATAATATGGTTCTGAATGATATGTATGTGTCCCTACGTGTAATGCAAAATTCAAGTGGTAGAAAAATCTAAAGAAACCACGGACACTAAAACAGTTAGCCTAAATATGATAGTAAGATTCAATTGATTTCATCTTTATTTCTGTAGCGCTTTTAGAATACAGATTGTCAAAGCAGCTTAACATAGAAGTTCTTGTGAAGTTAAACTGTCAGTCCAGTTTTCAGAGTTGAAGTTCAGTTTAGTTAGTTCAGTTCAGTGTGGTTTAATTTTCACTGTTGAAAGTCCAAACACTGAAGAGCAAATCCATCAATGCGCAGCGCTACAAGTTGCCAAACCACAGCAAGTCAGTGGCGACAGTGGCGAGGAACAAACTTAACCAATTGACGAAAGTGAAGGGGAAACAAAATTCTCAAGAGAAACCAGGCTCAGATGGGCTTGACCATTTCTCCTCTGGCCTAACTTTCTGTGGCGGAGCTGCAGTCTAGGTGCCTGAGCTGGAGAACGCTGGACAGGTGATCTGGCTGGCCCATGGGATCAATGCGAAGACTCGTCTAACTAATTTACTTGCAAAAAAAATTATGAAACAGTAAACCATTATTTAGGTTTTATTTTATTACATTTAGGGTTTTTGTTTTGTTTTGTTTTTTTTTTGCTTTAATTAAGTGTGTCTATTAGTGTATTATAATGCAATATGTAACAGAGTTCTCTTTCTTTTAGTTTAAACGGTAGACCGTGTGGAAAATGACAAGGTCACAGGTTCGGTTCCAAGGTAAACCAAGAACTTGTACAGATTTGTCTAATCAAAAAGTGCCAACCGAAGATTGCATAGATTGAACCACAAAGTTTGTGTTTGCATTCTCACTACTACCACTAGAGGCATCATATTTGCACAAATTTCTTCCAAAGCAAACATTTTCAGTAAGTTTACTCTGTCACTACTTGATTTTAGGCACAATTGTGTCCCATAATGTCAGAGTTCATGTTATTCACTTTCGTGTAGCTCAGATAGTAGAACATGCTGTAATAAATGTCATGGGTTCCCAGCTAATATGAGAACTAGTGATGTCCCGATCAGGTTTTTTTGCTGTTGAGTCAGAGTCATTTTATTTTGAGTATCCACCAATACCGAAACTCGATCAGATACTTCTATAATAGATTAAAAAAATAGAAGAGCGAAGAAACAGAACAAACAGAGCATTCTGTGAGGTAGCTTGAACAATCAAGTAATAAATAACATCAATTCTTCACTGTTGGACTTTAGTGCAACAGCAAATATAAAAAAATCTAATATAAAACAAGTAGCTCCTCAACTTAAATACGTGGCAGGAAATCCTAAATTTACATATCTCACAGTTTGTTATGGCAATGTTGTCGTCGTCAACTTTATAATACCTCCAGACTGCAGACATACTCGCGCTTTTTGCTTCAAGCTGCTTCCGTGTTCTACTTTGTCGGCATTTAACCAAAAGCATCTCTGCAACAAAGTGATGTCAAGTAAAGAAAGAGATCTAGCTTTTTGCCATCGCATAACTATAGATGTGTTAAAAATAATGAGTGTATATATATATATATATATATATATATATATATATATATATATATATATAGATATATATATATATATATATATATATATATATATATATATATATATATATATATATATATATATATATATATATATATATACCATATATATATATACATCCATATATATATATATATATATATATATTATATATATATATATATATATATATATATCATATCCATATATATATATCATCCATATATATATATATATACATCCAAGTTTGAAACCGCGGGTTCAGGCCCGAATTCCGATCACTTGATCGGATCTGACATCCCTAACGAGAACTGATAAAAATGTTTATGTCATTACAGCATTAGTCACTTTAGATGAAAGTCTACCACATGTACAGTATAGACCATTTTGGGGGAAGTAAACAATAACAATGGTCCTAACGTAATTTCTGTTTTACATTTTTAATTTCCATAGCTTCTACGAATCCAAAAAGAGCCACATATTGATAATGTAATGATAACTGTTCTAATGTTAAGTCATGATTGAATTGCCTCTTGTTGTAGTTATGAAATAGTTTGACAACAAGTTGGAGACGTTCATGGGCCAATGAGCCACAATTAAATGGTCTAATGGTACAGTTTTCAGTACTACAACTAGGGGCACTGTGTTAGTCGTTTCCTTATTATTATTTTTTTTTTTACATTTTTAAAAATGTCTTTATCTTTTGATTTTTTTTTTTTACTTTGTCACTTCTATTGGCACAGAAATTGTGTCTGTGTTTGTTTCTATTTGAATATGTTGGCCAAATAGCGTCAGCGCTAGTATCATATCAAGCCAAGATGGTCAGCTGCAGGTAGGAATTAGAAAATAGTCTGTTTTTCTCTTCGTGTCTGGATGGCCATATGTGTTTGTGTCTTACTTGTTTTGGCTTCCTGTTGTTGTGAGCATCCATCTATGCGCGAGTGTATGCATTTCCAAGCAGGTGTGGCGCTTTTTTTTTTTACGTGTCGGGTGTGTGTGTTTGTGTCAGCGCACTTATGTGTTGCTGGTTGAGATTCTGTTTAAGTATGTTCCTCTGAGCTTTGGTGTCTGTGTGTGCGCGTTTTCTCCCCCTTTTGTGTGCGCATGTGAGTGTGTAAACGTGTGTGTCTTCCGCCACCGTGCACCGGTAGCCGAAGCCCCGCAGACAGACAGCAGGCCAGCGTGGTGCGCGGTGGACTCCTCTGGAATACCAATGAGGGGAGCTGCTGGGCTCCGGGGGTCAGGGAGCAAGTCAATCATCTTGCCCATCGCCTGGGCGCCCCGAATCAAATTAGCCTGAAAAATTCAGGGGCCGGGAGCACGGGGCGAGCAGCTGTCAGGGCCAAGAGCGCCCAGGCACTAATGAACCAGATGAATAGTGCAAAAACTCCAAAATAAAAACAGGACAGTTGACATTTTTCATCTGTCAGAAGCAGAAGATGCATGAAAATATGGTGGTCCTTGTTTAACCCTTTGCTGGCTACAGCTGCTGCTCGCCCCTGACCCCCCTCTGCGGCCACAGGTATGCATGCCGAATGCAGACGCTCCAAACCCGAGCTGCAGATTCGTCTCGATAAATGCCGTTCGGCTGTAATTATCACGAGGAACTCTTTGCAAGAGTGGCTGCACGCTACCGAGACAGATGTTGCTGTGAGATCATGCTATAGATGTATCATCTTGAGAAAAAAAAAACAATGTCTTCCCTTTTGTTGTGAATTTTTCAGTAGAAAACACACCAAGCACAGTCTGGCCAGAACACACTCATTCACAGAGCCTATTACTGTCACACAGACACAGCCATTCCAGTCCACATAACTGATGGACAACCAGGATAGACGTGAAGTCCAGCATTTTTCTCCAGAAATCAAGTTTTGCCTCCATTGCTTTTTTAGCTGTCCATCAGAGGAAAATACGAAACTTTTTGGTGGAACTTTTAGCTTTTTAATGTCAGTTTTGTTTCGGCAAATTCTTCAGGACACAGAAATTTATATAAAATAGATACATACGATAGGTACAATTTTAATTAATGGGAAATACGCATTTATACATCAATAAATTGTTAACATACACTCCCCGGCCACTTTATTAGGTACACCTGTCCAACTGCTCGTTAACGCAAATTTCACATGGCAGCAACTCAATGCAGTTAGGCATGTAGACATGGTCATGATGATCTGCTGCAGTTCAAGCTGAGCATAAGAATGGGGAAGTAAGGTGATTTAAGTGACTTTGAAAGTGGCATGGTTGTTGGTGCCAGACAGGCTGGTCTGAGTATTTCAGAAACTCATCAAAATTGGACAATAGAACATTGGATAAACGTTGCCTGGTCTGATGAGTGATTTCTGCTGCAACATTCGGATTGGAATTTGGCGTCAACAACATGAAAGCATGGATTCATCCTTCCTTGTATCAACAGGGACATTTTCTTGGTACACTTTGGGCCATAGCCTACCTGAGTATTGTTGCTGACCATGTCCATCCCTTTATGACCACAGTGTACTCATCTTCTGATGGCTACTTTCATCAGGATAATGTGTCATGTCATAAAGCGTGAATCGTCTCAGGCTGGTTTCTTGAACATGACAATGAGTACTCAAATGGCCTCCACAGTCACCAGAGCTCAATTTAATAGAGCACCTTTGGGATGTGGTGGAACAGGAGATTTGCGTAATGGATGTGCAGCCGACAAATCTGCAGCAACTGTGTGATGCTATCATGTCAATATGGAGAAATCTCTAAGGAATGTTTCCAGTACCTTGTTGAATCTATGCTACAATGCATGAATGCAGTTCGGAAGACAAAATGGGGTCCAACCCGGTAGTAGTAAGGTGTACCTCATAAAGTGGCCGGTGAGTGGATGTATAACCATAAGTAATTTATACAAAAATTCTTTCTTGAAATCTTAATTTACATTGGTGTTGATAGTTTGGGAGCTGCTTTGATGCAAACCTGGTACTGGATATAAAACTTTCCGAAACTTTCTTGTTGTTGTTGCTGTTCGTCTCTTTATCTCAATCTTGCGCCTTATTGTTCACATTCTACTGAAAAGCTGAAATGTCACCATCTTTTTTTTTTCCCAACACCATTGTTGCATTTTATTCTTCTCATGCTTTCTTGGGATTGGACATCCATTATTTTTTCATTTGAAAAAATCTTCAACATAGGTGTAAAAACAAAATAATTCACATTGAAAGTTGTCATTAGCTGCGTTTCCATCCTAACATCAACACCATGTTTTTCTTTTTCATAAAGTTCATAAGCAACCCCAAAATAGATGCATTTCCATCAAGATGTTTGAGCAGCTGACAATGCCATTGGTAACCAGAAAGACACAAACATTAGATTAGTCATATTGGTTTAAAGTCGGCATGAAAATAAAATGTACAATGTTTATTTTACCAGCACACAGTTAATATTAAAGTCAAAAATTAACCCATGCAAAAAAAAAAAACTGTTTTGGTAGTCTTTAATCAAAATCTAACCATATGCTTCCACTGCAATGGCAGTCCTTCTCTGATAACATCAGTTTGACAGATTTGTTGAAAAAGGCTTTACTACGCCTCTCAAAGTTTTAGTTTGCAGCAAACAATGTTGTGCTAGTTACTGAAAAATATTAACTAGTTACAGTTACTAGTTACTTCATTCCAAAAATAACTGAATTACTTTATCAATTACTTAAATCAAAAAGTATTGAATTACAGTTAAAAATAATTTGAGTTATATTTCCAAAGAACATTTTTAATGCTCCCGTTATTGCGCTTATAACGTCACTTCAGTGCTGCATGGAGAGTACACTGTTGATCAACTTCACAGTTATAATTCATTTGCGATGTCACAACTAAAACACAAGAGAAAACTTAATTAAAAAGTCATTTTTAAACACTAATTGTATTTATTAATATTATTATTAGTAGTATTATTATTAATATAATATTTAAGTCAGACCAGCAGTACAAAAAAAACATCACAAGGTGATAAACCAGCTGAATAATATATTAAGAAACAAAAAAGCGTCATAAAAGTTTTTAACCCTTAAACTGGTTCCTTCACAGCTTGAGTATGAAAACAGCGACAATATACAACAAACACAAAATCTTTATGAAATAAATAAAGTAATCTGAATTATCATTCAGAATCAATGTGGTGAAGCACTACAAAACTGCTATTATAGGCAACCATAACATTTGATGCATTTTCAACAAAACAAAAACAACAGCTGCTCAAAAATCAAATCTATGAGCAATTTTTAAAATAACCACAAATGAAATGTGGGATGTCAGCAACTTATGGAAAGTAAGTCGTGTATATTCAATGTGCAAAACCTCCTGCTTGCTTTTTTCTGGGCAATACAAGACTATACAT
>NC_079456.1:23604877-23619877 GCF_903798145.1 Danio aesculapii | reverse complement strand
GGACCAATCAGAAGGCAGCAGGGCAAGCAATGTTACATTGTGCATACGATATTAAGTTTTCATGACAACTGTTTTGTTTGACGTTAACATGGCGGATGAGGCACTTTTTTAAAAAGCATACCTGAGTGATGCATCTCACGTTTTAGAAGCAAAGACGCACCCCTTACACTTCTTCTTCTACAATAAATCAGCTCTCCAGTCTTTGTTTTTGCTTGCTGACCTTGATATACTGATCAGAAGAAATGAATTGGAGGTCATTTCCACATCGAAGAATGCTGACCAACACCTGAAGCGAACTTTAAGCTAACATTTTGTTTTGTCTTTTGATTTTTATTTTATTTTGTCAAAGCGATGTTTCTCCTGTATTTCAGGGCCTTTCAATTAGCCAACTTTTATTACAGAAAGTACTTGAGGGCTAATAAATGATGATGGCTTAAATATCAATTTAGCAACTGATCAGAAGGACTTTAAACGAAAATAGCTGTAAGTTAGATATGAGCCATGATTGCCCGTGAGATACTCAATATTAGCGTATTTGTCTAAACGTTTAGCAGTCTACTGTTAGTAAACTATTATTTTGCTAAAGAATGTGTCTATTGTATTTAATATTGCACACACTCTCCTGAGTGACATGATACATGCTCTTTAGCCTCGGCTCTTAGCTTCCTGACGGCTCCTGCTAACAGATGGCAGTTGTCTGTTGGCGTCTCTGATGTGTAGACACTGCTTGATGAAGATTTAGTGCGTTTCAAGATGCTGGATGAGAGATGTGAGAACTTGCATGGGAGTGAATGAATTTCTCAACTCCAGGTGTGAACTCATGACAGTGAAATATAAATAATTGTTTAATCTTCACTGAAGTCTATTTGAATTACATTTAGGGAATGAATCATGAGCTTTGCCATGAACTTGGATGCCATTTTTTTTGCCTAACAAGATGTCTACCGAATGTCTTTTTCTCTGAAATCGTCCTTTCATATTTCTTTTCTTCTCTAGATGGCAGCCTTGCAGAGTCCGTTCTATGGGGACAAAATGAATCTCTACTCGCTGTGTAAAAAGATTGAGCAGTGCGACTACCCACCTCTACCATCGGACCATTACTCTGAAGAGGTATGTCTTTTTTTGCATGATGAATTCAGTTGTCAGTTTCAGTCAGGGAATTCGGAGTCTAAAACATCGACACTAACAGATTTCACAATCACTTTATCTGGTTAATCCACCATTCATTTGGTTTTGCTTCTGTTTGAGCTTATTTTGCTGAAATATTTGATAATTCGACCATACCTTTATATTCACGACTTTCTCATAGAGCTTTCAATTGTGTTGTAGTACATAACCCTCGTAACATTCAAATCTATTTGACAATTTGGTATTCTGGGTATATTTGGACTAGGGCTGGGCAATCCATCCAAAAGAAATGGCTAATGCTGCGATTGAGATGTGAAGTAATCACAAGACTACAGAATCATCTCACAGAGGAACTTATTTCAAGCACTCGGCTTGAGTTATGAGGTTTAGAGTAAGCCCTAGTTTGGACCCAAATATTTCAGTTTTATAAAACAAATTTGATGTGTACATTATCATGTTTATCAATCAAATTCAGTCCCAAAATTGTTAGATGTGAGTAACATTTTTGATACTAACGCCCAGTTGACATTTATGGATACAAAATGTAAATATTCATTGACATTATACCGAAGAAAGACAGACAGGTTTGAAACGACTGAGGGCGAATGACTTGACAGCTAAATATTAATTTAACGACTGATCAAAAGGACTTTAAGATACTGGTGAAATTGTAAGTTAGTTGAGCCATGATTGCCAGTTAAATCAGCTCTGCAAGTAAGCTCTAGTTTGGAACCCAAATATTTCAATTTTATAAAACAACTTTGTGTACGTTATCATGTTTATCAATAAAATTGAGCCCAAAATTGTTAGAGATGAGTTACATTTTTTTATACTAAAGCCCGTTTTGGATCCAAAATGATCAGAACAAATCTTTTGTGAACAAAAATCCTAAAATTGTTATTTATATATATTTTGATTGTAAAAATTCAGGAAAATGAATAACTATAAGGTGTGTTTTGAGGGATTAAAGGCATTAGGAACTCTTTTTTTTCTCTCTTCCTAAGAACTTTACTTTTAGGTAAAAACGGGCTCAAATGCATTTTGAGGGTTAAAGTTGTCGCTAGAAAAAGTGTAATGCTGTGAGCATTTACTCATCTTTAAGACCGTCTCTTCTGTGGAGCACAAAAGAAGATATTTTGAAGAATGTTTCAACTTTTTTTTTGTTTCAATAGAAATCAATGGGGTCCAAATTCATTAAAATGATAATATATTATGAACTTTATATGGCTCAAAAGAACAATTCTTTATTTTTCTCCATTGTTTAGTTTTTAAAAGCTTTTGTAAAGCTGGGCCAGTGAAACTGTTGGCATAAGTGAAAATCTTGGAAGGACTGTCCTGACTTGACCAGTAGTAAATTTCTATAACATACTGGAGGTTTTATCTCTGGCTAATGAAGAGACTAAGACGTGCATAAATATTTTAATTTTAATTATTGCTGCGGTAAGATTTCCTGGTGGTATGGTAAATGCTGTTGAGTATTGTCTTATTTATTAGTAATAAAGTATATGAGTCACTACCGTGAAACAATACCTTACAATAGTAGTCAGTGGGGTCCAAAGCATTCATTTCATTTTCCGTTGGCTCAGTCCTTCATTTATCAGGGGTCGCCACACGGAATGAATCGCCAGCTATTCCAGCATATGTTTTATGCAGCGGATGCCCTTCCAGCCGCAACCCAGTACTGGGAAACACCCATACACAGATTCACACTACAGCAAAGAAAAAACAAAGGAAGATTTTTCAAAGGTCTGGCAGGTTGCATGCAGCTACTCCCCTTATTCATGCTGTCCATCAAAAGTAGACCATCACCAACCAGCATGTGCATTTCCAGCTTGTAAAGCATCGCCAGTATTTTCTTATAACATGCCGTCACTCTCTGATGTCACCATCTGTGAGACCCAGAACGTCCCACCAAAGCTGCCATTATTATTACTATTTACAAGCCTAACATGACTCATTCAGCATTTAATATAGTTCACTTGGTTTCAATAATGTTTTAGCTTTTTATTTATATATATATATATATATATATAATATATATATATATATATATATATATATGCAAGTCAGGCTAGTCTAATACCAAAACTGGAATTAAAAATTGTGAAATGTGTTGGAATGCTATACTGTAAAAACATCTGTTACACTTTCTGTATTTTATGATTCACAAGTATTTTCTGTTTATTTATGCTTGTGAATTGCATTATGGGAGGTCAGACTCTACAGTTTAAAAAAGCAACTTTTGTTGACATTTTAGTAGTTTGAAATAATAAAATGTACAGGAAATAATATTTAGAGAAACAAGTCTGTAAACTGAGAGCAAATCTACTGGCAGTTTATTACAAGGTTTTTGCAGCATAATATACCAGCCCAGACACAGGGTGTCCTCAGGGTCTTAAAGTCTTGAAATGTCTTAATTTTCAAAAACAAAATTTTGCGCTTTAAAAAGTCTTAAATTCACTTAAATATTGTGTCGTAGGTCTTAAATCATTTTAAACAGGTTTTAATTTTATTGTATAATGAGGGTTTTTTCTGAAGACAGTCAAAAAAATAGCTTAAAGGGAAAATTGCTCTGATAAATTGTTTGGGAAATATTTAAAAAAGAAAAAGAAAATCAATGGGCGGCTAATAATTCTGACTGAATGAACATACAGAAACTATTTCAGATATTTTTAGAGTGTTCAAACATCATTTATTAGAATGTTACATGGTTCAAAACCAAAATATATATATTTTATATATTTACCTTATTTATTTACTTTTTTTTAAGCTGGCCAGTGAACATGTTAGCATGGCAAGTAAAAAGCTGACTACTGGCCTGACTGGACAAATACTACACAAAGCCTCAACAATGACTATGTTTACATGTACATCAGTAATGGAAATATTTGCCTTAATCTGAATAAGACAATAATGAATGTTCTTTTCATGATCCTGTTTTACATGTTATAGCTCATTAATCGATTAACATTGTGTCACCACACTATCCACATTTCCTCTAGAGTTTTGTGTAATTCCAGGTGTCTTATTTCTAATCTGTCAATATTAACTGCAGTTTGGCACTTTCACTTTCATTCAGAAGCAACTCATGCATGCTCCATGACAAACTGAGGTATTGGATGTGAGTTTGAACTGCTGGTTGTCACTGACTTGGTAGGTGTAGTGAGTAGTGTCAAACAGCCGTGTGTGTTTAGACTAGACTAACCTGTCACAAAATGCAGTGGAAATCCTACATTATAGTTTGATTGCGGTGTTTACATGTCTGCACTTCAACTGCAGTTCAATAATGCGACTAAAATCAGAATACTCTCCATGTTTTAAAGGGCACCTATGGTGAAAAATCTATTTTTCAAGCTGTTTGGACAGACGTGTGTGTAGGTATAGTGTATATATCGTCATATTGGGGTGATATAAACACACCCAGTCCATTTTGTCCAATTTAACAACATAAAAACAGTGGACTAATTCGAGCGATTTTGAGACCGACTGCAACTTGACGTAGGAGTGCGGTCTTACCTGCCTCAGTTTCTTGTTTCATGTCCACCATTTTCAGCCTGAGTCAAAGCGATGTCACCAAGAACACCCTCGCTCTATTTGGATGTAAGGCTCATTGGGCTCAACACAAGAGCCTTCATCTTTTTCCTGCGAATGAGCAACAGAGATTTACATTTAGCGTCCATTTGCGCTTGAACACGCAGTGAATGCAACGTATCGAGATTCAGGCCATTAAAAACAGCTGATCCACCGAGCCTTTCAGCACTCTCTCCACAAACACTCGATTGATCTCGGCTGGCGGATCAACATTCACCACATGATCGCTCTCATTGGCGCCATTATTTGTAACTTTAGGTGGGTTTGCAAACATGTGTACTTCCATTGCGCTTCCTTAACCTTCAGCCGTTTGCATTTCCCGCAGTCACAGAAGCTCTGAAAGCTCATTGCAGCTGGAAAGTTTGAGCGCGTCCCTCCATTGGAAATAACAAAACTTGTCTTAATTATAGCCTCAGTCAAAGTTAATCCAGTTGTGTGGTTATTAGTCTTGGTGTACAAGCTCGGAACTTTAAACTAGCACACAGTTGGCGTAACTTTTCTTGCCAAGCGTTAATGCATCGGCGAATCATACCACCACAGTCGCAACTTGTCTTTTGTAGAGTTCTCGCTCCTTCCTGCCTGCTTATTTATTTATCTGAGCGCCTGGAATTCTTCTCTCGGGATGTTTTAGTATTGACAGTAGGAATGTACAAACGAGCATAAGATGCCCAGGTAGGTACAGCACACATGTATGTGTGTGTGTGTGCAGGAGATGGTCTCCTGCGGTTGGTTCTCTGTCACCTGTCCCGTAGGCTCGGGCTCTCCATACGAAGGCTGAAGGTTGAGCCGTGACTGGGTATGAAATTCATGAGTGTCTACATGGCAGGTTAAATTCACCCATGGGCAAAGAGACCTTCGATCTGTGTCTCCCTCAGGGCGGGCAACCAAAGCTTCCCCGTTCTCCTTCTTTCTGGCTCCTCGCAATCGCTCCACCTCTCCCCCTCTACGTTTCTCACTCTGCATGGGGGCGGTTTAGGGTGGAGGGTGCAGGGTTGCTTCGGTACGGTTTGGGGGTTGACAGTTCATCCTGTAATGAGACAAACCACCACGGTAGAACTCTGGGATGCACGTTGGATGGAGGTCTGGGAAGTGCCGTTCCACGGCTGTCAATTCTTCTCTTAAGAAGCCGAGCCCTAGCCTTTTAACTCCGTCTCCGAGTGGCTCTGCAGCCCACAGATACAAACAAAGCGCAAGACTGAAAGAAAAGGAAAGATAGCTCTTCTTTACAGTTTCCGCCAGAGGCTTCCTAGCCTTTAAATTAAGCAGGGTGGCAAACTGAAAGAGCGGCTTTCTGAGGGGAAGTTGGAACAAAAGAAAGTCGGGGAAAGAAATAACAATGTAATGGATAATTAAAATTAGGAAAAGTGAGCTAATCCCAAAACCCTCGTATTCTACAATCAACGCAGAGAGTGGTGCTAATTACGTGCTAGCATCTCATTTAAGGGTTTTGAGGTGACGGCAGAGCCGTTGTGAATCAGAGGTCTGAGGAGTTAACAGGACCAAACAGGGTTTTTCTTTTAATCCCTCACTTCGCAGTTTACTCGTCTTCTTTTGTAATTAAGCGTGTTTGTGGATTTCCACGTAATTAGCGTACCATTGAGAGCCTGCAGTAATCTCTTTTTTCTGAACGTTTCTCAAGAAAAAAAATGCATCGTAATTTCATAACAATTCATAATAATGGGAATGAGTCCCACAACGACTTCTGATTTATTTGCATGAATAAATAATGCACTCTTAATTTGACGTGCTGCCGGAGTAGTTGCTCTGTAGTGCAAGCTTTTATGAAACTATTAGCATGAAAGGGGATGATCTCTTTCAAGTTTCTAGATTTTGAGGCACTCCATTGAAATGGCACAACTTTGACCAATTAAAACTTTTATTTTGGTTGAACATATACATGATGAAGGGGGTCAGATTCTACTAGGGCTGCACAATATATCGTTTCAGCATCGATGTGCGAGTCGGCAATAGTCACATCACAGGCATCTGCAATGTAGTTGGGATTATAGTTGACTAGACATTAGTTACAATGCAGTGGAAATATTTCAAATTTGAACTTGAGAGTGAACGTTTATTATTTGCATGTGTTTTTAAAGCCTGACTGTAAGAATTTGAAGCAAACTTGAGCCATTTGGGCACAATACATTAAACATTTGTAGCTTAATGAGTAATTAAACATTATATAATTTCTTACTCAGTTAAAATGATAGTGTTATTTAGGGCTGGGCGATATGGCAAAAATGCAGTCTCTATAATTATTTCCCATATCGAATGATAAGGATATATTTTGATACAAGTTTCCAGATTTAAAAGACTACCCCAACAATGACTGAAGCCACTAAAATTAGAGGGTACATTAAATTGCATAACATATTTCCAGACACTAAATTTTTAGTGGCTGAAAAATTGATACATCTCGAATCACTACATCTCAGTGACTGAAAATTTGATGCATTTCAAATGTTTCGAATTTGGTACATCTCAAAAATGCGATATATCTCGAATCTCTACATCTTAGTGGCCGAAAATTCAATATCAACACCCTTTTAGATTGCCATTTTTGCACATTTCTGTTGTGTGATTGTCTCTTAGATCTTTATAGAGTAAAAACGTCCAGAGCTTTGTTGTTGTCTTTGTTATTGTCGTAAATTTTATCGCGATTCGATATATCATTTATCAGCCCAGCTCTTGTGTAATTATTATTATTATTATTATTAATATAATTATTATTATTATTATACAGTGATTATTTAATTTGTGCTTCTGAATACTGTTTGACTCTTCAGAAAATAATAAATGCTTTTTTAAACATCTTTTGTTTGTTGTGTTTAAATATGTTTGTCATTTTCAAAATGATATTTAATCCAGATACGCTCCCCTACAGAATCATCCCAATTGATCTAAAAATCATGAATTCTTTACAAGCTATTCTGGTCATCTGGGGAAATTGCATTCATATCGCAATATTTATGGCAGTGAATGAAAATATTGCAATGTTAGTTGTTTTTCAATATCGTGCGTCCCTAGATTCTACTTGATTTGCTTCATGGTCACTCTCACAAAAAATAGCCCAGTGACGTTTTCAAAACATTGACATTCTCTGCACTGGCTAGACCAATAACTTGAGTTTGGGGGCGGGGCGATTTGTGTTGTTGACTAGCGGCAGATGGGTTAGTGGTTCAAATGGCACAGAAAATCATTGCAGCTTTGCAGATAAATTTAGGGGATATTTATATTTATGTGTGTGGCTTTTTAATATATAATAAAAGTGCATACATTGGTTTTATGTTTAACTGTACATGCCAATATAGTATAGTATCTTGTATAGTTAACGTTTAAATTAGCTATGCTGTCACATCACATTTACTTAATCTTCAAAAGCAAATCATTTATTGATACAGGTAAATGTACAGTTTTAAAATGTACAGGTAAAAGTAGTTTTTGCTAAAATCCCTATAGACAATTGAGTTTTATTTCATTCATTTATTTCATCTAGTTCATTAGTATCATTTATTTCATCTAGTTCATCCCTAGTTATAAATGCCTGATGACATCAGATAATACTGACCAGTCAGATTTCTCAACCCTACTGTTACTGTGTGGCTTTCCTCTGTGATAATAGAAAATTCCTTTAATGTTGGATGGTTTGACACACTGATTGCATCATAGGGTGAGACAGTAGGAGGGAAGGGCCATGCCTTTTTTTTTTTTGCTTGTGTTTTTCCCAGCAAGTGTTTCAACCTCAGCCCCTCCACCCGCCCAACCATACCGACGCCGTTCGATGTTGAGACGTTTCGCTTTGGCTCTTGTTCTCGCCACCTGAGACTTTTTAACGCTTTGTCAGATCTGAGCTGTTTGTGCCAGGGCTAAACTTTTGTAAACTGCGAGCATTTGTCAGAATGTTTTTTTTACTCTGTTTTTTTTCTCCTTTTTACCCCTCCCTCTTTTCATCATCAATCTTTCACGGTGGCTGGCTGGTTGGCCACAGTCGCTGAGCAGTAAGGAGCTTGTCACGGCTTTAGGGAGTACAGCGTGGGGAGTTTGACTGGCCTCTTGGGTCCCGCTCTTCTGCCTGATGGCTATTAGTCACTGCCAATTACCCACAATTCTTTGCAGGGCCACAGACTAAGTGACCTGACGCTTTGCTCAGTCTCTCGTCTGTCACGGTGCGATTCTCAATGCCTTCCAACATGTGCCACATCATGGCATGTAATCGGTGTTTACCTTTGGCAGGTTGCCCAAACATTTCCACATGTCCTCCATTGGTCGAGCACACTGATGGCCACGCCCACACTTCATTCTATTGGTTAAATTTTAAATATTAAAATAAGTTAATTAACTTTATAGGAGAAATGTACAAGTTTATAGGTAAACAAACTAGTATATATTGGTGGTTGACTGTCACTCATTAACAGTTACACAATTGAAATCAGATTGGTGGAACCAAACACTGTATGGACAGATTTTTAACAGTGGCTGTTTTGGTTTTATCGCATTTCAAAGAAAATCCAATGTACAAGAGTTGGAGACAAGAGCGAATTGATGAAAGTTTCATTCGGGCATGTTGAATGGCTCCTGTTGTAAATCATTGAGGTTGTTTTGTAATGAGAGGTGAATGCAAGGCTTTAAATCTCCGTGTATGTAAGCTGAGAATTTCATTCCCCAAATACACATACATGCAGACTGAAAGCAGCTCTAGAAACCACCCACCTACATGCATTCATGAACATTCACAGCACTCTTGTCTCCATCTGTAAAAGTTGTTCTACAGCTCATAATCTGAACGTCTAGCCATTACTGTTCCCATATTGCGCAGGATTTTTTTTCCCCTCTCTCATAGATCAAAACTCAATGTGGCTTTATATAATTGTGAGTTCATTGGCATTTTTGTGTTATGTTACTGCAGATAGTATTCTTTGCTTAAGTTTTTTTCTTGTATTTTAGATATGTAGATATGTAATGTCTAAATGTTACGTTCATTGAAGTAAAATGTTAAGTAGTTGAAGCATTGTTGTTCTGAAACTAATTTTAAAATGGTTTCTTAAACAAAAAGACGCTTACTTCTGTGTTTCTCATCTGGGTTTTCGTGAAATCATGTGATTTGAGGAGTATCAAGAATCTTCAACTCTTTTATTAAATTATTATTATTTATTTTTATTAATATTAACAAAACAACATTGGCATTTTGGGGCGCTAAAGCATTTCAAAGTGCATTTTTTTGCAAATTATACTATTATGAAACTACAAAAACAAGTATTTTGTGAAAACTTTTACCTCATTTACATATAATTTACATGATTAGTCTATAGTCATGTGAGAGCACTTGACAATTATCTGCTTTTAAAGTGTGATGTCATGCGAAGCGGCTGCCGGGTCCAAGCGCTCTATCAAACTGAATGGGGAGACTAAACAAATGGCAATCATAATTGTTAAAAAGTGGTGTAATACTTTTAAAAATCAAAATCGTTATCCATGCCTATTATCCAATGGCCAGAATGTGATACATTTTTTATAAATTATTGTAAATAATTTTGTTGTCTGTGATGTAGCAAGTCCAGAGACTATTGGGTACACCATGACTTAAAATTCACTAAGGAATAAACGAATATTTTCTCAATTCAAATAAGTAGCGGCTTGGACCCGTAAACAGTATTCATATGTCACCACCTAACAAGCGGATAGTGAACTACAGGACCATATGCCTATAGATGAGTAGTTTTTCTTACAAAGTGACATCGCCACCTACTGGCCTGGCATGCAAAATACAACATTTTTAGTCCATTTCACAAGGAGTTCTTAATATTTTGTTTTGTTATGATGATGTATTATGTGCTTCACATTTTTTATTCAGAATTGTATGTATTCGTTTATATTGAAATGTTATGCATTTTGACATTTATAATCCATCAATGTTTATTTAATCATACAATTTAAACATCGCCCTGATATTTTGTTATTCATTAAAAAGTTTATGTTTTTATTTATACTTTTACTGACGATATACATTATTGTTCAAAACTTTGGGTTGTAAGGATTCTTTAGAAATGTTTTACAAATACAATACTTTGAATTATTATTATTATTATTATTATTATTTAAATAACGGTTATTGATTTCAGTATTTCGATATTCTGCGATTCCTTAAAGTTGTTGTTTTAATGCATATTTTTACTCTCGATATACATTGCTGTTAAAACGTTTGGGTTGTGAGGATTTTATGAGTCTTATACAAATACAATTCTTTGAAATTATTATTGCTGTTTAAATACTGTTATCCATTTCAGCATTTTAAAATTGTAACTTATTCTTGTAGTTCAGTGATGATTTTATCACGCTCTAGTGTAACATGTTCCTCTAGAAATTATTCTGATTTGTCGATTTGATGCTTAACCCTTTAACTACCCCACCAAGAAAAACATTTTTGCATTGCCTTTCTTAACTCCTAATTGCTAGTTAACACACTCAATGCATTTTTTTACACACATCCCATAATTTCTAAAATATCAACCTCTACCAAATGGTGTATATGTAGGTTTATGGTAAAAGTACCGGACTTGCCACTTATACTGTAAAAAAAAATCAGAAAATATGAAGTGTAAGACTATTTTATTTAAAAACATAATCAAAATAGAACATTTTTGAATACTAAATCATCTTTATTTATTGAAGTATGCCATAAAATATTTCAGATTCTCATTTAACATGTTTTATTATTGTTTTTTTTTTTTTACAATAAAACCAAACTCAAGTGTAGTAGTGCAACAGAATTATGTTTGTTTAATTATTTAATTATTAATGCTGTGTGTGCAAGCCATTATTTAGAACAGTATTAATTTAAATGACTTTAAGAGTTATTTAAACAGTCAAAATATGCTCAATAATTTGGTAGAGCAGGCAGTTTACAGTCTGTTACAGTCAATGTACATTATTGTTCAAAAGTTTGGATTGTGAGGATTTTAAGAGTCTTTCAACTAAACAATTCTTAGAAATATTATTATTGCTGTTTAAATAATTGTTATTCATTTCAGCATTTTAAAATTTGTAACTTATTCTTGTAATTCAATGATGAATTTTCATCAGCGATTATTCCCAGCGTTACATGTTCCTTCAGAATTTTTTCAAATAAGTTGATTTGATGCTTAAGAAACATTTCTTATTGAACACAATGTGGAAAACATGAGTTTTGTTTCCAGAATCATTCAATAATTAATTGAAAGTACAAAAAACATCAATAATGTGAAATATAATTTTTTTAACATTATAAATATCTCTAAATGTAAATACTTTTTTTTTTTTAATCTAATGTTTATAAATTTCTTAAAATAAACCCTGAACTTTTCAACATTGGTGTACAAACCGTTGTGCGTTTCCCCCACACTGTACACACGCATGGCTGCATTTGTTGTTAGTAACCTCTCTTTAGTCTAAAACTCCTCAGTCTGAAACCTTTGTCAATGAAGCATCCATGGATGAACTCCTCGCATTGCAAACCAGACGGTCTAACCCTCTCTCACTCTGTCTGTCTCTATCTGTCTTTTTTTTCTGTTCCAGTGGGCACCCCATATTACATGTCTCCGAGCGAATACACGAACACGGATATAACTTCAAATCTGACATCTGGTCGCTAGGCTGCCTGCTCTATGAGGTAAGGTATAGAAACCCATCCCATCACTCCCTCCTCCTGCCGTTTATACACCCCAGCCCTCCCAAACTCTTCCCGAGCTTCTGTCTCCTTTTGCGAGACGCAATCCTACACCTCGCGGTCTGCCGGGGCGAAATTACAATATGGTTTCGTACTCCGAGGTAGGATACCTGGAGTATGTTCCCAAGCCGATGAGGAAATTTGAATGACATTACATGTGTTTTAAATAACATGTCCGGCTCTTGCTGCTAAATGATACCGACTGCTTTGATTAGGCTTTAATAGCGTACGCTTCTTGATGTAGAAGACTTAGATCCGTTTGATTCCCAGCAGCAGTTTTCTCTTTAGTCCACAGTTTAAATTGAAAGTGAAGTTGCAAGAAGGTCAGCAGGGTTTTTTTGGGGCAATGAGCTAAATGTTTGGAGCTTATAAATATAGGTTGGTCAAAAAAAGCTCTGTCATTTATTTACCTTCAGATGGTTTCAAACCTACGGTATATGTCTGTCTGTTGTCTATGACAGTGTTTTCCAACCCTGTTCCTGAAGGCACACCAACAGTATACATTTTCAATCTCTTCCTAATCAAACACACCTGAATCAACTCAGCAGAACATTAGAAGAGACTTCAAAACCTGAAATGAATGGGTCAGATAAGGGAGACATCCAAAATATGTACTGTTGGTGTGCCTCCAGGAACTGGAATGGGAAACACTGCTCTATGAGACACAAAAGGTACATTTTGCTTTTGAGCAATGAAATGTGATCTAAAAGTAAATGTAAACCGGGGCTGTCAGGTTTAAAAACGTACCTTAAAAAAGGTCAATTTGACTCCATTCCAAGTCTTTTGAAAACATGAGATCATTTTTTAATTACGTTGAGGAAGTTGTTATTCATTAATAAGCTTATGTTAGGGTGAACAGAATTAGATCGTTGATTCAGAGTTGATGTTGACGACTAAATCTGACAATTTGTGAATTAATCATTGACAGTTAAAATGATAACTCAAGAATGATTCATTCACAAATTAGACATACAGTAGCTACTTTTGTTGTCATAAATGCAATGTCAAGAATCTCAGTGATTAACTATAGGTTTTGGTCTTTTCAGAGTTGAAAAATGCTTGAGGAATTGTTTTTAGGATACTTTATCATTTTGAAATGACACACTTATGCGTGTATGTTAGAATGAGAAGTAAAGAAATTGTAATTACAATAATTTAAATTTATCTTTGGGTTTTTGTTTCTAGAGCAGGGTGTCTGCGGGATCTTAAAGTATTAAAAGTTGATAAATCAATTATGAGAAAATGAAGGCCCTTAAAAGCTATTGAAAGGGGTGTTTTTACAAGGTCTTAAATTGTTCAAGCGTTTTCCAAAGTGTTCGACTCCAAAAAAGCATACAAGTATTTATTTTCCTCCTAATATTAACAACGGCCTGCTCGATTCACACGATTGGTTCAGGCTGGGGCGGGTGATGTAACGTAATTTGCGACAAATGTCGAAAGATCATGTGATGCTCTCCACATATAGTGAAGCCACAGTAGTGCTGAGCGATTTGGCCTAAAATCAAAATCTCAATTATTTGAACATTTTAACTCTATTGCGATTAATGAACGATTGTTATTTTTATAAATATATATATATATATATATATATATATATATATATATTGCCTTCATTCTTACTGACAAGTTTTGTACAGTACACATACTGTATAAAGGCTATATTAAATACATAAAGTCAGAGATTTTTGAATGAAGGGTGCATTACTTGATTTTAAAATAATTGAAGGAAACACACTAGGTCTCAAACTGGATTCCTGGAGGGCCGCAGCTCTGCAGAGTTTTGCTCCAACCCTAATCAACACAGATGATCCAAATGATCAAGGTGTTCAAGACTACTAGAGACTGTTAAGCAGGTGTGAGTTGGAGGTGGTTGGAGCTGAACTGTGGTGAGCTGCGGCCCTCCAGGAATTGAGTTTGAGACTGTTGCACTTAAAAAGATATTGAAATAACCTTTAGGGTTCCTGCATATACCATGAAGAGTTATAAAACAAGAAATGGTTAATATCGCCCAAACAAAAGAGCCATTATAAATTGCATAACATTAATTTTAAACAATAGATCGACTAATTAAAGTAAATGTTGAGTTACATTTTAGCTTTTAACATTTCAAAGTGTTTTTCAGAATGACAGAATTGTCATTTTGGTTGGAGCTATTGCTTTAAGGCAGTAGATAGTTTGAGTTCTTATGTAACACGTCTCTGTTCAAAAGTGGCCATTTTGTGTGCTTTTGGCCCTGGTTTCCTCATAAACAGGTGAACGTAGCCACCTGCAATGGGTAGCGGCAATCTGTAAATGACACCATGCTTCATCCCACGGGACGCTCTGGCTACCAAAAACCGGTGTATAAACACACGCAAGCAGGCGCAAATTCACACTCTCACGCTGTGGAAATGGATACATTGTTAGTCCGGTACCCATTCTATCCCTTTAGTCCCTTGAGTGTGTTTTTTTCTCTCCTCCACTTCGTCTTTTTTGCCTGTTTTTTGGGGGGAAGCTTACTAGTAGCTACACCTCCCAAAGTGCCTGGGGCTGAAAAACAACCATCTGAGTTCACCGCTGCTTGGAGACACTGTTTCTTG
>NC_079456.1:23572377-23599877 GCF_903798145.1 Danio aesculapii | reverse complement strand
TGCATCACGTCATTGACCCATGTATTGTACATATAGGCCCATATATTGTGCACATCCAGTTTCATAATTTATTTTGCTGTGTCTGTGTGTGTGTCTTAATAGACAATCGAATACCAGCTGCAGCGCTGAACTGCTGAATTGGTAATTTGCAGACTTGTGCCATCTTCCATTGATCCTCATTGATCTATTTTGTGCGAAAGGTCTATATGTGTGCATGTAATTCCTTTATTCTGAGAGCATGAATCTTTCAGTCGATCTGTTTTGGGGGGATTGGAGGGGGTGGCGAGACCTCGATTGAAAATCATCAATACCTGTGCATTGTATTCCTCCATATGCATCTGCTATTCCGTTTGATGCCCATGTTCTCTGTTGGAGCTCATTTGGTCAGCTGACGTTGGCTGGCCGACCGTCCTGTGATGAATAGGTGGGGTGCAGGACAAGGCCAGAGTCGGGGTTGACTCCCAAACGGCCTTCACGGCAGACGGGACATGTGCTCTCCATGGCGCATATGTCAATAGCGCTGCACTGTACTCCACGGTCCATCTGCATTATTGACAGTTTTCTGCAACACGGAGGAAACGTGTGGTTTCTTGCTAGGTGGAAGAATCGAGGGTCACGGGCTCTGTTTGGGTGTTTAGATGGGTAATGTTTTGGGTGTGGAGTGAAGAAGTCAATAAATGTTTTAGTAAGCAGGAAGTTTTTGGAGTAGGTCAGCAGTTGGCAGACGTGTATTGCATTATCCTAAAATTTTTCAACAATGTTGACATATAGCAATCTGTAATTGCTGATTGAAGCTTGAAGACACCTCTCATACGGAGAATAAAGTCACTTGCATTGTACAGGTGTTTTTTTTACAGACTTCAACAGTGTAAAAATCTTGATGGTTCTGTTGGTTTTGTCTATCAAATTAGATTTTTATTTTGTATTCTCTATTGGATTCAAGTGAGGTGATTGGCTGACTTATTTCCTCTGCTGTATAGTGTAGTACAAAAGTGATTTAGTACAAAAGTCCTAAAGGGTAAGTTCACCCCAAAATGAAAATTCTGTTATTAATTACTCAAAAACTTATGTCGTTCCAATCACATGAGACCTTTGTAAATCTTCGCAAAAACATTGTTAGTTATTTTAGATGAAATCTGAGAGCTCTCTCATCCTCCACAGAAAGCTATGCTTTTCAGACTTTTAGAGCCCAGAAAGAAGCAAAAACTGTCAAAACATTCCATGTGACTTCAGTGGTTAAACTGTAATCATACAAAGTCCCAATAACACTTTTGTGAGGCAAAGGTCGGGTTGTGTGTTAACTATGGGCAACACTTTAAGTTAGCAGCTTAACATACAAGAGTCGTATTTCCAATAGTAAACACACATCCTGACCCGACACGGTAGACATAGGTGAACAATGTCATTTCACTGTTTTTTGTTGCACAAATTCGTTCTTGGAGTTGTTGAACCACTAAAATGTTTGAACCACTAAAGTGTTTTGACAATGTTTTTGGTTCCTTTTCTGGACTTTAAATAATATACATATCACCAGGTATATATATATATATATTAATATATCACCATGAAACCGTGATATTTTATCCAAGCTTATCATATTGTCAGAATCTTATACCGGCCCATGCCTAAACTCAACTATCACAGTACTGTAAAAACAGTAGTTGTAACGAGTATTATTTATGTTATTCCTTAAATTCCACAATAAATTGAATTTTATTAACGCCTACCCCTACCCCAACCCTAAACTTAACCATCACAGTAATGTAAAAATATTAATTATTGTTATACATAGTTACAAAAATGATGCTATATTGATGTGCGTATCCACAGTTGTATCCTATCTATACTTGACCATGGACCATTGCTGTCTGTAGAGGATGAAAGAGCTCTACATTTTATCTGTAATATCTTCATTTGTGTTCAGAAGATGAATGAGGGTCTAAGGGGATTGGAACAATTAATAACAGAATTTTCAATTTTGAGTGAACTAATCCTTTAAATGCAGCAAACTAAGATACTAATAAGAAACATCTAGATCTTTATTTTTGCAGTCCTTTTTTTTCTGAGAAAAGCTTCCATACTGGACACAAAAATTGTATAATTTTGTGACAATTTCTTATAGTGCTTTTCTGTACACTCAAAGCGCTTTACACATTGGGGGAAATTCCTCATCCACCACCACTGTGCAGCATCCACCTGGATGACATGACTGCAGCCATATTGCGCCAGACCACACATCACACACACCAGCTTATTGGTGGAGAGGCGACAGAGTGATGAAGCCAATTATGATATGAGGATGGTTAGGAGGCCATGATGGACAGAGGCCAGTGGGCAAATTTGGTTAATGCCAGGGTTAAACCTCTACTCGTTTTAAAAGGACATCCTGAGATTTTTAACGACCACAGCGAGTCCAGACCTCGGTCAATCTAGATAAAGCTGAAAGTAAAAGAAAAGGATTCATTTTAACTAGACTAAAAGTCAGATCCCTGTATAATCTATAGTCTCAGGTACACTTTATAAGTCAAACAATGGTATCATAACAAAATTCGCCAATGGTATTTCCAACTTTGTTTGCTTCTTTTTAAAGAAATAATCTTTAAATTTTGCGTATAGACCTTTTAACAATAATTAAAAGGACCTTTTAACAATAAATCTTGTGATTTGGGTCTACTAAAGTGAAATGATGAAGGAGCTGGACATTATTTACAACACTGTTTCTTTTAATCCACATCCTTGCCAAACTGCCAAGTGCAATCATGATAGTCTGAAATCCTTTCATGTTTATATGAACTCTACACATTTGAATGCAACACAATATTGTTCATGAATTCACTGAAAGAACTGGGACTTACCAATCATTGATGATCTGCTGTCAAGTAGATCAAGCAATTGCATGATAATAACATCATTTATTTACACTTCCTACTGTATGTTGCATAAACATATTTTATAAATTTAGTCGTGTATCCGTATATGCAGATTATAAAATGTGTCTTTCTTTTAATGAATAATTAGATGAATGAGCAGATCTTCCGCTGTAGAGATTCAAATCATGACCACCAGAGTTCAATGAATGTGCCTTTCAGTTGACTCCAATCGAACCTTGAATTAGACCTTTGGATACTATGTTTCTATGTTTTCCTTTCCCCAATGATCAAGACAAATTCTGTGGCATGAATTAGCTATGATCTCCTATCCTTGGAGCACTGATGCAACTGGTTTTGGTGTTGAGTTTTATGATGCTGAAAATGAAAAGCTACCCAGATGGTCCTTCTCGATGTCCTCGCCGTTTCCGCCCAGCACCGTCTCCTCTTTCTATTAAAGACAGACCGAGTTCATATTGGTGGATCTTTGCGTTCACCGCCTTTTGAAGTTCTCTTAAACCTCCTCTTAATAGCCGTCCTCGAAGGTGTCTCGGATTTATGTTGGCATAAATAAGAGGCAGAGACCACTGCATCTCCCTTCACCACAAAAAACACGAGGCCAGGTTTCCTGCTCTTGGTTTTACAATTAAGTCACATCTTCATTTACGACCATGTGTTTTGAGTAGAACGTCGGAGATGAGAACCAAATCCGCTACATGGCGGATTAACAAGAGCGCTAAAAGTAAACAGATTAGCATGCAGACCGCGCGAGACGGGTGTTGCATTTTTGATACGTGTTGCTAATGAAATTCTGTCATTAAATAAGAATTCTTAGTCCGTCGTTGGCAGGATGCGGTGTAGCACTTCATTTTCGAAGCTCTGGAAGTTTGTGTATGGCATTTTTTTTCGAATTTTTTCGGGGGAAGTGTTAATCCCACACCTGAATAGTAAACATCCATCAAGATGTTTGAGCTAATTAAACCCTCCCCGCATCCTATTCAAATATAGATTACCCAGTATACCTTGGTGTCTTCTCACCGCGGATCTCAGATTTTAATTTGATAGCTTAGTGAATTAATTCGGCCCAGCCGTGTACAGCTGCGGAATACTCATGTTCTTTAAAGATGCTTTGGGAGAGCGGCGTACGTGAACGCCGGCGTCTCGGAAGAACTCTTAACATTCTGATGAGCCGCCGCACCCATGTTTTGCTAATGATGCATAAAACCGAGAAGCGTTGCACACTCATTCAGCAAATTTACAAACATAACACGCATCTGGAACTTTTCCTCATGCTGGGGTGATTGCGCTACTAAGAGAAGAAGAGGTGGTTTTTCTTCTCATTTGTTCTGGAGGAAAAGCCAGAGTGCTTAAGCATTGCTGTATGTGTGTGTGTAGGTTTGGCGTTCGTACGAGTCAAGGTCTGTTTGTGGCGTCAGACGGGGACTTTTTTTTTATGTCGCAGAATATGGATTCATATTTAATTGTGCTCGTTCCTTATGCCGGCGCTTCCATTTGATTAATATATCATTAAAGAAGAGTGCAAGAAGGATGAGCAGTATGAAATAATGATGGTTTTCTCACACTCCGACATGACTCTTTTCATGCGCTACGCCCTCTTCTAGAACTCCTGAGAACAACGGGGACCTTCTCTGGTTTAATTGGCATGCAAAGACTCCAGTGGAGTATAAAGATCAATATTAAGACAATGGCAGGATCTCCTTGATTGAGATGAATGCCGATATGATGAGTCGATATTGATTTTCATGTTATGGCTGATATTTGATAAATGACTGACATTCAAATTCTGTTTGAATATTGAAAAGTATAATAAATATTATTAAGGGCCGCATGTGAATCTAGGCATCACTTAATGATGATATACAACAGGAGACATGCATATTCTTTTTGATATTGCTAATGATTATGTCTAATGTGTTATTTAATTATTAGAGTATATTATTAACCTGACTTTCATAGACAACCTAGAAAAATTTTATTATTCTTTTGTCTTTACAAGCGGGGCGGCACAGTGGTTAGCACTGTCACCTCAGAGCAAGAAGGTCACTGGTTTTAGCCCTGGCTGAGTCAGTTGGCGTTTCTCTGTGGAGTTTGCATGTTCTTTCCTTGTCCGTGTGGGTTTCCCCAACATTCCAAAGACAATGCAGTGTAAGTGAATTGAATAAGCCTAATTGGCCATTGTGTGTGTATGTGAATGAGTGTGTATTGATGTTTCCTAATACTAGGTTGCAGCTGGAAGGGCATCCGCTGTGTAAAACATATGCTTGATAAGTTGACGGTTCATTCTGCTGTGGTGACCCCTGATTAATAAAAAGGCGGCTGGTTTATACTTCTGCGTCAAGCGCACGCGTTTTCTTTGGCGTAGCCTTCGGTGGTTGCATAGCCCTCGCCGTGGCGGTTGCCGACGCGCACCTCGCAATGAAGAGCACAAGCTCTTCAATTAGTCGGTTTGATAGCGCTGACGAGTGTGGGTGAGACTGAGAGCCGCGCGAACCCGTTGAAGTGAGTGTTGAGTCCTGTGAAGGAGCTCCAGATGAAAACTCTTGTTTTGTGTTTACCTTATGATTAAAGTTGTTGCATGTTCGCCGGTTCCCGCCTCACAATGAGCAAGTTTGAACCACTTGTACATTAAGGTAGCGTTTCAGCGAAGAAACTCAACACAGAGGAACAAAAACCTCACTGCCAGCTAGTTTCTGAAGTGTTATTGCAGAGCAACACAAACAGCGCACAGAAGTATAAATGCACGGCAATGCGCAAGGCAGGCATTGTGGGATACGGGACACAGTCTAAAGCCTAAGTATAACCAGGCTTTAGCCGAAGGAAAATGAATGGATGTGTTTACAAGCAGTTAACAAATTGACAATATAAAAATAAATTATAAAATTGGCAAAATGAATACATTTAGGCCTGTAAAGCTGTGTGAAAAGTGTAAACTTTCATGCACAATTAAAAATATTAGCCAACGTTATTAAAAACTCTCGACCGATAAATAATATGGTTCTGAATGATATGTATGTGTCCCTACGTGTAATGCAAAATTCAAGTGGTAGAAAAATCTAAAGAAACCACTGACACTAAAACAGTTAGCCTAAATATGATGGTATGATTCAATTGATTTCATCTTTATTTCTCTAGCGCTTTTACAATACAGATTGTCAAAGCAGCTTAACATAGAAGTTCTTGTGAAGTTAAACTGTCAGTCCAGTTTTCAGAGTTGAAGTTCAGTTTAGTTTAGTTCAGTTCAGTGTGGTTTAATTTTCACTGTTGAAAGTCCAAACACTGAAGAGCAAATCCATCAATGCGCAGCGCTACAAGTGCCAAACCAAGCAAGTCAGTGGCGACAGTGGCGAGGAACAAACTTAACCAATTGACGAAAGTGAAGGGGAAACAAAATTCTCAAGAGAAACCAGGCTCAGATGGGCTTGACCATTTCTCCTCTGGCCTAACTTTCTGTGCGGAGCTGCAGTCTAGGTGCCTGAGGCTGGAGAACGCTGGACAGGTGATCTGGCTGGCCCATGGGATCAATGCAAAGACTTGTCTAACTAATTTACTTGCAAAAAAAATTATGAAACAGTAAACCATTATTTAGGTTTTATTTTATTACATTTAGGGGTTTTGTTTTGTTTTTTTTTTGCTTTAATTAAGTGTGTCTATTAGTGTATTATAATGCAATATGTAACAGAGTTCTCTTTCTTTTAGTTTAAACGGTAGACCGTGTGGAAAATGACAAGGTCACAGGTTCGGTTCCAAGGTAAACCAAGAACTTGTACAGATTTGTCTAATCAAAAACGTGCCAACCGAAGATGCATAGATGTAACCACAAAGTTTGTGTTTGCATTCTCACTACTACCACTAGAGGCATCATATTTGCACAAATTGTCTTCCAAAGCAACATTTTCAGTAAGTTTACTCTGTCACTACTTGATTTTAGGCACAATTGTGTCCCATAATGTCAGAGTTCATGTTATTCATTTTCGTGTAGCTCAGATAGTAGAACATGCTGTAATAAATGTCATGGGTTCCCAGCTAATATGAGAACTAGGGATGTCCCGATCAGGTTTTTTTGCTGTTGAGTCAGAGTCATTTTATTTTGAGTATCCACCAATACCGAAACTCGATCAGATACTTCTATAATAGATTAAAAAAATAGAAGAGCGAAGAAACAGAACAAACAGAGCATTCTGTGAGGTAGCTTGAACAATCAAGTAATAAATAACATCAATTCTTCACTGTTGGACTTTAGTGCAACAGCAAATATAAAAAAATCTAATATAAAAACAAGTAGCTCCTCAACTTAAAATACGTGGCAGGAAATCCTAAATTTACATATCTCACAGTTTGTTATGGCAATGTTGTCGTCGTCAACTTTATAATACCTCCAGACTGCAGACATACTTGCGCTTTTTGCTTCAAGCTGCTTCCGTGTTCTACTTTGTCGGCATTTAACCAAAAGCATCTCTGCAACAAAGTGATGTCAAGTAAAGAAAGAGATCTAGCTTTTTGCCATCGCATAACTATAGATGTGTTAAAAAATAATGAGTGTATATATATATATATATATATATATATATATATATATATCCATATATATATATATATATATATATATATATATATATATATATATATCCATATATATATATATATATATATATATATATATATATATATATATATATATATATATATATATATATATATATATATATATATACATCCATATATATATATATATATATATATACATCCAAGTTTGAAACCGCGGGTTCAGGCCCGAATTCCGATCACTTGATCGGATCTGACATCCCTAACGAGAACTGATAAAAATGTTTATGTCATTACAGCATTAGTCACTTTAGATGAAAGTCTACCACATGTACAGTATAGACCATTTTGAGGGAAGTAAACAATAACAATGGTCCTAACGTAATTCCTGTTTTACATTTTTAATTTCCATAGCTTCTACAAATCTAAAAAGAGCCACACATTGATAATGTAATGATAAATGTTCTAATGTTAAGTCATGATTGAATTGCCTCTTGTAGTTATGAAATAGTTTGACAACAAGTTGGAAACGTTCATGGGCCAATGAGCCACAATTAAATGGTCTAATGGTACAGTTTTCAGTACTACAAGTTTATAGTTTATTATTATTTTTTTTACCTTTTTAAAAATGTCTTTATCTTTTGATTTTTTTTTTTTTTTTTTACTTTGTCACTTCTATTGGCACAGAAATTGTGTCTGTGTTTGTTTCTATTTGAATATGTTGGCCAAATAGCGTCAGCGCTAGTATCATATCAAGCCAAGATGGTCAGCTGCAGGTAGGAATTAGAAAATAGTCTGTTTTTCTCTTCGTGTCTGGATGGCCATATGTGTTTGTGTCTTACTTGTTTTGGCTTCCTGTTGTTGTGAGCATCCATCTATGCGCGAGTGTATGCATTTCCAAGCAGGTGTGGCGCTTTTTTTTTTTTTTACGTGTCGGGTGTGTGTGTTTGTGTCAGCGCACTTATGTGTTGCTGGTTGAGATTCTGTTTAAGTATGTTCCTCTGAGCTTTGGTGTCTGTGTGTGCGCGTTTTCTCCCCCTTTTGTGTGCGCATGTGAGTGTGTAAACGTGTGTGTCTTCCGCCACCGTGCACCGGTAGCCGAAGCCCCGCAGACAGACAGCAGGCCAGCGTGGTGCGCGGTGGACTCCTCTGGAATACCAATGAGGGGAGCTGCTGGGCTCCGGGGGTCAGGGAGCAAGTCAATCATCTTGCCCATCGCCTGGGCGCCCCGAATCAAATTAGCCTGAAAAATTCAGGGGCCGGGAGCACGGGGCGAGCAGCTGTCAGGGCCAAGAGCGCCCAGGCACTAATGAACCAGATGAATAGTGCAAAAACTCCAAAATAAAAACAGGACAGTTGACATTTTTCATCTGTCAGAAGCAGAAGATGCATGAAAATATGGTGGTCCTTGTTTAACCCTTTGCTGGCTACAGCTGCTGCTCGCCCCTGACCCCCCTCTGCGGCCACAGGTATGCATGCCGAATGCAGACGCTCCAAACCCGAGCTGCAGATTCGTCTCGATAAATGCCGTTCGGCTGTAATTATCACGAGGAACTCTTTGCAAGAGCGGCTGCACGCTACCGAGACAGATGTTGCTGTGAGATCATGCTATAGATGTATCATCTTGAGAAAAAAAAAAACAATGTCTTCCCTTTTGTTGTGAATTTTTCAGTAGAAAACACACCAAGCACAGTCTGGCCAGAACACACTCATTCACAGAGCCTATTACTGTCACACAGACACAGCCATTCCAGTCCACATAACTGATGGACAACCAGGATAGACGTGAAGTCCAGCATTTTTCTCCAGGAATCAAGTTTTGCCTCCATTGCTTTTTTAGCTGTCCATCAGAGGAAAATACGAAACTTTTTGGTGGAACTTTTAGCTTTTTAATGTCAGTTTTGTTTCGGCAAATTCTTCAGGACACAGAAATGTATATAAAATAGATACATACGATAGGTACAATTTTAATTAATGGGAAATACGCATTTATACATCAATAAATTGTTGACATACACTCCCCGGCCACTTTATTAGGCACACCTGTCCAACTGCTCGTTAACGCAAAAATCACAAGGCAGAAACTCAATGCATTTAGGCATGTAGACATGGTCAAGATGATCTGCTGCAGTTCAAGCTGAGCATAAGAATGGGGAAGAAAGGTGATTTAAGTGACTTTGAAAGTGGCATGGTTGTTGGTGCCAGACAGGCTGGTCTGAGTATTTCAGAAAATCATCAAAATTGGACAATAAAACATTGGATAAACGTTGCCTGGTCTAATGATTGATTTCTGCTGCAACATTCGGATTGGAATTTGGCGTCAACAACATGAAAGCATGGATTCATCCTTCCTTGTATCAACAGGGATATTTTCTTGGTACACTTTGGGCCGTAGCCTACCTGAATATTGTTGCTGACCATGTCCATCCCTTTATGACCACAGTGTACTCATCTTATGATGGGTACTTCCATCAGGATAATGTGTCATGTCATAAAGCGTGAATCATCTCAGGCTGGTTTCTTGAACATGACAATGAGTACTCAAATGGCCTCCACAGTCACCAGAGCTCAATCCAATAGAGCACGTTTGGGATGTGGTGGAACAGGAGATTTGCGTAATGGATGTGCTGCAACTGCGTGATGCTATTATGTCAATATGGACCAAAATCTCTGAGGAATGTTTCCAGTACCTTGTTGAATCTATGCTGCAATGCATGAATGCAGTTCGGAAGACAAAATGGGGTCCAACCCGGTAGTAGTAAGGTGTACCTAATAAAGTGGCCGGTGAGTGGATGTATAACCATAAGTAATTTATACAAAAATTCTTTCTTGAAATCTTAATTTACATTGGTGTTGATAGTTTGGGAGCTGCTTTGATGCAAACCTGGTACTGGATATAAAACTTTCAGAAACTTTTTTTTGTTGTTGTTGCTGTTCGTCTCTTTATCTCAATCTTGCGCCTTATTGTTCACATTCTACTGAAAAGCTGAAATGTCACCATCTTTTTTTTCCCAACACCATTGTTGCATTTTATTCTTCTCATGCTTTCTTGGGATTGGACATCCATTATTTTTTCATTTAAAAAAATCTTCAACATAGGTGTAAAAACAAAATAATTCACATTGAAAGTTGTCATTAGCTGCATTTCCATCCTAACATCAACACCATGTTTTTCTTTTTCATAAAGTTCATAAGCAACTCCAAAATAGATGCATTTCCATCAAGATGTTTGAGCAGCTGACAATGCTATTGGTAACCAGAAAGACACAAACATTAGATTAGTCATATTGGTTTAAAGTCGGCATGAAAATAAAATGTACAATGTTTATTTTACCAGCACACACAGTTAATATTAATGTCAACAATTAACCCATGCAAAAAAAAAAAAACTGTTTTGGTAGTCTTTAATCAAAATCTAACCATATGCTTCCACTCTGCAATGGCTGTCCTTCTCTGATAACATCAGTTTGACAGATTTGTTGAAAAAGGCTTTACTACGCCTCTAAGTTTTAGTTTGCAGCAAACAATGTTGTGCTAGTTACTGAAAAATATTAACTAGTTACAGTTACTAGTTACTTCATTCCAAAAATAACTGAATTACTTTCTCGATTGCTCAAATGAAAAAGTATTGAATTACAGTTAAAAATAATTTGAGTTATTTTTCCAAAGAACATTTTTAATGCTCTCATTACTGCCCTTATAACGTCACTTCAGTGCTGCATGGAGAATACACTGTTGATCAACTTCACAGTTATAATTCATTTGCATTCACACAACTAAAACACAAGACAAACTTAATTAAAAGGTCATTTTTAAACACTAATTATATTTATTAATATTATTATTATTATTATTATAATATTTAAGTCAGACCAGCAGAACAAAAAAAGGAAACATCACAAGGTGATAAACCATCTTAATAATATATTAAGAAACAAAAAAGCGAAAACTAAAGTTACTTCAGCATCATAAAAGTTGGTATTTAACCCTTAAACTGGTTCCTTCACAGCTTAAATATGAAAACAGCGACAATATACAACAAACACAAAACCTTTATGAAATAAATAAATAATCTGAATTATTATTCAGAATCAATGTGGTGAAGCACCACAAAACTGCTATTATAGGCAACCATAACATTTGATGCATTTTCAACAAAACAAAAACAGCAGCTGCTCAAAAATTAAATCTATGAGCAATTTTCAAAATAACCACAAATTAAATGTGGGATGTCAGCAACTTATGGAAAGTAAGTCGTGTATATTCAAAGTGCAAAACCTCCTGCTTGCTTTTTTCTGGTCAATACAAGGCTATCTATTTAAATAATGTGTTCGGAAATATACTGTAACAGAAATGGGTCGCTGTGTTTACTAAGGTAACCAATTTTGCTATAGAGATAACAAATGTGTGCTTATTTTTTTTTTAAACAGCAAACACAGTAGTATTAGTTATAGTAATTAATAATAGTAACGTTAATAGTCTCTCTGCTTTCACTAGACTTTTGTCCAGTCTGACGCCTCATACACGACGTGTCTTCTTTACAGTGGTCAGTTGCCATTCACCAATCCCACAATACGTCACCGCTGTAAACAGGAAGATGTAGGCTAGACTGCAGCCAAAAGAATTCATTTACTAAATAATGGACAAACGCATCATATTGTAACAGTAACAGAGTTAATATATTTAAAAAATAAAGTGTTACAGCAGGGCTCTCAACTTTTTTCACTGCGGGGCCCACCTCCTTCTCCGAAAATGTTTTGAAGGCCCACATCTGACATTTTTTCTTAAACTGTCTTGAGAAAATGCTTATTTTAAACCTTTATTCATTAGAAAACATTTATTTTCCTTATACTATTATTCTTATTTTTCTACAAAATTAAAAAAAAAAAACCCTGAAACATTTTATATATATATTAAATAAATATATACATATATATACATATACATATACATATATATATATATATATATATATATATATATATATATATATATATATATATATATATATATATATATATATATATATAGAATATAAAATAATATATATTTTATTTATTTTATAAATCACACAGAGTCAAATCTCCTGAATTCGTCTGGTATTTTTTACAACTGCAGAGTATTTGGGCCTTTTCTTTAAAAAATGAACCTGTACAGGACAAAGATGACAAAAAAGCTGCTGCTTTGATTTTGACTCGCTACTATTCATCTATTGATCGTATCTAATAAAACTAAACAAAAAAAGGTAAATACAGTAAAACACTTTAAGTCTGTTAATCACATGGATCTGAAGGCGGTTGGGTTTTTATTACATTACTGGAGTTCACTGACAGAAGTGAACAGCTGTTCACTAAAACACCACCAATTCTCGCTAGATCCTCCTGTATGGGCGCGTGTCCATTATAAAACAATTGCACTCGCGTTATAAAACACTGATTTAGATAACTATGCTGATGTTTTAAAGAGTCCACACAAAGAGAGCACGCATATTTTGTGAATCAACGGAGATGTGCGATTCTAATACGAGTCGCAGACTTGAGGCACACGTGAACTGGTTATAACTCTAACCATCGTTACCTTTACATTTGCATAACAGTTTGCTTTATACAGCTGAGCATGTAGTCCTAGTTGTCATGCAGCGGTTGAAAGTGTAGCCATGGTTAAGTCTGTATTTTACAGTGAGACTCTTTTTACAGTGATTACAGAAGTAATCAATAACGGAAAGTGGGAAATGCCATTACACTAATCGTTTTTATATAAAACATATTTAATAATGAAATCAAATAATTATAGTACAATAATTAAGTTAATTTTAAGCTATCTCGCAGCCCACCTGCTGGATCGCTGAGGCCCACGGGTTGAGAATCCTTGTGTTACAGTGTTAGTTACTGTTAAAAGTAATGCTGTTACAGTAACGCATTACTAGTAACGTGTTATTGCTCAACATTGGCAGCAAATAAAACCCTGCCCCCTACTCTATTCAGTGTCAGTTAGAAATGCATCATCATAATGAAATAAATATCTGCAGCATCTTCTGGTTTTGACATTGATTTCGTCTACATCACAATTTATTCCATAAATGCATTTCCGCGCAACATTACTCACATCAGCTCTTTTTTTTTTTTTTTCAAATACTACCTCATTATTATTATTATTATTATTATTATTATTATTATTATTATTATTATTATTATAAAATGAGACTTTCCCCCCAAAATTTGGTGTTTCAATTAATTGTTTCTGATGTGATGCATCAAAATGTGCATTGTATCATGATGGAGACATACTGCTGATGGTGTTGTTTATACATCACTTCACCCTTTTTTGCAGTCTTTCTTTTCAAACCCAACGCAGAAGTACTGTGGTAATGTACATTTTAAAATGACATTTTTTTACGAAGTACTGGTTGGTATAAAAGTGGTATATATTACAGAAACATTCAAGTTCTCCTAGTTCCTGCTCTGCTGGTGGTTAGAAAGGGACTCCCTTTCCTTTGCCCCTCCTGTTCCCGTTTGGTGAAATGTGCTGTGCTCCATGAGTTCTGCCACTCCACGCTCCTCTTTTCGTCTGACAGGCCAGACCGTCGTTTCTCCTCGCTCGATCACACCTCCTAAAACCCCCACTCCTCGCCGCTTCCTCTCTGTCCTTCTATGTCAATTTAATTGAGTTCTCGTCCAGTGTGCGTTTGCGCTGTAGTGGTTTCGTGCAAGTGCCGTGTTGCTTACATTCTTGGCATCTGGAAAGTTTTTTATTTTTTTTCTCTTCTTCTTCTTCTTCTTCAGTGGATTTGCTCGAGGCTGTTTTTTCCAGTCTGCTTTTGCAGTATCATAATCTCATAACGTCATCAAAGCATCACCTTCCTGGTTGAGCGGGATTGCACAGCTCCAGGCTACCAGGATGCACTTCATCCATCTCTTCCGTAACCACCATGATTTACATCCGGAAACTTTGAAGTCAACATTGTTGTTCGTCTCTTTCTGGCTTCCTTTTTACTGAAATGCTGAGATTTCTGGAAAAACTATAATAACAGCAAAGTTCATTTTCTTTGTCCGTTAATGGGTAAAAGGAATGTTTGAAATACTAAGCAGCAGTTTATTGTTAGAAATCATCTCAATGCCACCCACATTGGTGAGACCAGTCAATAAACACACAACTATGCTATGGCCAATTTAGTTTATTCAATTCACCAATAGCGCATTTCTTTGGACTGTGGGGCAAACCGGAGCACCCGGAGGAAACCCACGCCAACATGGAGAGATCATGCAAACTCCACACAGAAATGCCAACTGACCCAGCAGGGACTCAAACCAGTGGCCTTCTTGCTGTAAGGTGACAGTGCTAACCACTGAGCCACTGTGTCGCCCATAATTTATTCAGATTCACTGTATATTCATATGAACTTAACAAAACATTTTCACCTAATTCACAATATGTAAAGCATGTTCTAATGTCAGTGAATTTTTTTAGTATTCTAAGGATGTACTCACCCTACGCTATCAGAACCATGCCCGGGTGCATTTGACCCTCATATCCTGGTTCGTTTTACAAGTGTGAGTGCTCCATGCTGGTTCGGTTGGCCAGCCCTGCCCCAGTCGGAATAGGTGGGCCAGATCATGGTTTCGTTGGGCTTGAGCGTGATACATGAAGTGTTTAGTGCAAAGCGTGCCCTGGCATGAAACTGAAGATGCAATGCTATTAAGTAGGGATGTCCAGATGTCCAGATCCAAATCGAACCCGATCACGCGGTTTCGGACTCGATCAGAATCGAACGTTACCTCCCAATCAGGATTATATATATATATATATATATATATATATATATATATATATATATATATATATATATATATATATAGTTGAAGTCAGATTTATTAGCCCCTCTGTTTATTTTTTTTCCCAATTTCTGTTTAACAGAAAGAAGATTTTTTTTCAACACCTTTCTAAACATAATAGTTTTAATAACTGATTTATTGTATCTTTAACATGATGACAGTAAATAATATTTGACTAGATATTTTTCAAGACACTTCTATACAGCTTAAAGTCACATTTAGGGTAATTAGGCAAGTTATTGTATAACGATGGTTTGTTCTGTAGACTATCGAAAACAAATATAGCTTAAAGGGGCTAATAATTTTGACCTTAAAATAGATTTTTAAAAAATTAAAAACTGCTTTTATTCTAGCTGAAATAAAGCAAATAAGACATTCTCCAGAAGAAAAAATATTATCAGACATACTGTGAAAATTTCCTTGCTCTGTTAAACATCATTTAGGAAATATTAAAAAAAAGAAAAAAAAATTAAAAGAGGGGCTAATAATTCTGACTTCAACTATAAATTCTGACTTCAACTATATATATATATATATATATATATATATATATATATATATATATATATATATATATATATATATATATATATATATATATATATATATATATATATAGTTATATATAGTTGAAGTCAGAATTATTAGCCCCCCCTTTGAATTTTTTTATATATATATATATATAGGAGCTATGTAAACTCCCCACAAGACCCAAACCAAGCAAGCCAGTAGCGAGGAACTTCACCAATTGACGAAAGTGAGGGGAAAAAATCCTTGAAAGAAACCAGACTCAGTTTGGCACCACCACTTGCGTCTCGTGTATTTTTAAGAAGCAGGCACATGTGCGCTGGGTTTTTAGGACTTTAACTTTTAAACACAGCACCACTCATCAATGTTAGTTCCAAAGTGGACCAATCAGAAGGCGGCTGGGCAAGCAATGTTACATTGTGCGTACGATATTAAGTTTTCATGACAACTGTTTTGTTTGACGTTAACCAGGCGGATGAGGCACTTTTTTAAAAAGCATACCCGACTGATGCATCTCACGCTTTTAGAAGCAAAGACGCACCCCTTACACTTCTTCTTCTACAATAAATCAGCTCTCCAGTCTTTGTTTTTGCTTGCTGACCTTGATATACTGATCAGAAGAAATGAATTGGAGGTCATTTCCACATCGAAGAATGCTGACCAACACCTGAAGCGAAATTTAAGCTAACATTTTGTTTTGTCTTTTGATTTTTATTTTATTTTGTCAAAGCGATGTTTCTCCTGTATTTCAGGGCCTTTCAATTAGCCAACTTTAATTACAGAAAGTACTTGAGGGCGAATAAATGATGATGGCTTAAATGTCAATTTAGCAACTGATCAGAAGGACTTTAAGCGAAAATAGCTGTAAGTTAGATATGAGCCATGATTGCCCGTGAGATACTCAATATTAGCGTATTTGTCTAAACGTTTAGCAGTCTACTGTTAGTGAACTATTATTTTGGTAAAGAATGTGTCTATTGTATTTAATATTGCACACACTCTCCTGAGTGACATGATACATGCTCTTTAGCCTCGGCTCTTAGCTTCCTGACGGCTCCTGCTAACAGATGGCAGTTGTCTGTTGGCGTCTCTGATGTGTAGACACTGCTTGATGAAGATTTAGTGCGTTTCAAGATGCTGGATGAGAGATGTGAGAACTTGCATGGGAGTGAATGAATTTCTCAACTCCAGGTGTGAACTCATGACAATGAAATATAAATAATTGTTTAATCTTCACAGAAGTCTATTTGAATTACATTTAGGGAATGAATCATGAGCTTTGCCATGAACTTGGATGCCATTTTTTTTGCCTAACAAGATGTCTACCGAATGTCTTTTTCTCTGAAATCGTCCTTTCATATTTCTTTTCTTCTCTAGATGGCAGCCTTGCAGAGTCCGTTCTATGGGGACAAAATGAATCTCTACTCGCTGTGTAAAAAGATTGAGCAGTGCGACTACCCACCTCTACCATCGGACCATTACTCTGAAGAGGTATGTCTTTTTTTGCATGATGAATTCAGTTGTCAGTTTCAGTCAGGGAATTCGGAGTCTAAAACATTGACGCTAACAGATTTCACAATCCCTTTATCTGGTTAATCCACCATTCATTTGGTTTGTCTTCTGTTTGAGCTCATTTTGCTGAAATATTTGATAATTCGGCCATACCTTTATATTCACGACTTTCTCATAGAGCTTTCAATTGTGTTGTAGTACATAACCCTCAAAACATTCAAAATCTATTTGACTATTTGGTATTCTGGGTATATTTGGACCAGAGACGAATTGTTGGACATTCGGGCACATACACCACCGAATATTTTTCCATACCTGGATTTATCTGATGTTCTGTTGGACATCGTAGTCGGAGGAGCCGCGGTGCTGCTCAAACGCTTTCAAGCGCGCAGACGAGGAAAGCGTGCAGGCGCGCTTGTGAAACTCAGACAGCGCGGATTTCGGACCGCGCTGCCTAGCATTCATCTAGCAAATCTCCGCTCTCTACCCAACAAAATAGACGAACTCATTCTGCTCTCTCAGACAAACAGGGATTTTCTGCATTCAGCTGCTCTGTGTTTCACGGAAACCTGGCTGAACGACACCATACCGGACAACGCGCTTCACCTACCGGGCTATCAGCTGTTCAGAGCGGATCGCGACGAAGAATCAACGCGGAAATCACGCGGTGGCGGGACGTGCTTTCACATCAATGAAAGGTGGTGTACAGATGTAACAGTTTTAAAGAAGATGTGCTGTCCAGATCTCGAAGCACTGTTTATTAACTGTAAGCCTTTTTACTCCCCGCGCGAGTTCTGCTCGTTCATCCTCGTCAGTGTTTACATTCCTCCGCTCGCGCACGCGAGTCTGGCGATACAGAAACTAGCTGATCAGATCACGGTGTTAGAGCAACAACACCCGGACTCTGCTTTAATCATTCTCGGGGACTTTAACAAAGCAAAACTGTCCTGTGAACTGCCAAAATATAGACAGCATGTTACATGTCCCACAAGAGACAGAAATATTCTGGATCACTGCTATACTACAATAAAGGATGCATACCGCTCCGTCCAACGAGCAGCTTTGGGACACTCTGACCATTGTTTGATTCATCTCATTCCAACCTACAGGCAGAAACTGAAAACAGCCAAACCTGTATTAAGATCTGTGAAAAGATGGACTAACGAAACAGAGCGGGATCTACAAGCCTGTTTCGACCTCACTGACTAGGGTGTTTTTGAAGCTGCTGCAAACGATCTGGATGAGCTCACAGAGACTGTAACATCTTATATCAGTTTCTGTGAAGACGTGTGCATTCCTACCAGGACTCAACTCACATACAATAATGACAAACCATGGTTCACTGTAAAACTCAGACAGCTACGTCAGGCCAAGGAGGTTGCTTACAGGAATGGGGATAGGGCCTTGTATAAACAGGCCAAATACACACTGGAAAAGGAGATCAGAGTCGCAAAAAGGAACTATTCTGAGAAACTAAGGAGTCAGTTCTCTTCCAGCGACTCAGCATCTGTGTGGAAAAGTTTGAAAAACATCACAAACTACAAGACACCATCCCCCAGCACTGTAGACAATGAACGACTTGCAAACGACCTGAATGAGTTTTACTGCCGGTTTGAGAAAACCCCCCACACCCACTCTGAACTGCTCTTCACGCCACCATTAACACCACCATCCCCCGCCTCCCTCATACCTGCCCTACAGTTCAGTGAAGAGGAGGTGTGCCAGGTCTTCCGGAAACAGAAGAGGAAAAAAGCACCAGGCCCAGATTTTATAACACCAGCCTGTTTAAAATCCTGTGCTGACCAACTGGCCCCCATCTTCACCCTGATCTTCAACAGATCACTGGAGCTGTGTGAAGTGCCCTCCTGCCTCAAACGCTCCACCATCATCCCCATCCCAAAGAAACCCAAACTTACAGGACTAAATGACTACAGACCGGTGGCACTAACATCTGTGGTCATGAAGTCCTTTGAAAAACTGATGCTGGCTCACCTGAAGGACATCACTGAACCCTCACTGGACTCTCTTCAGTTTGCCTACAGAGCAAACAGGTCTGTGGATGATGCGGTTAATATGGGACTGCATTATGCTCTGCAACACCTAGACAGACCAGGGACCTATGTGAGGATGTTGTTTGTTGACTTCAGCTCGGCGTTTAACACTATCATCCCAAAACTTCTCCTGCCCAAATTAACTCAGCTCTCTGTGCCCACCTCTGTCTGTCATTGGATCAACAGCTTCCTAACGGACAGGCAGCAGCTGGTGAAGCTGGGAAAATTCTCATCTAGCATCCGCACAATCAGCACTGGCGCCCCCCAGGGGTGTGTCCTCTCCCCACTGCTCTTCTCCCTGTACACGAATGACTGCACATCAAAAGACTCCTCTGTGAAGCTCTTGAAGTTTGCAGACGACACCACACTTATCGGCCTCATTCAGGACGGTGACAAGTCTGCCTACAGACAGGAGGTTAAGGAGTTGGCTGTCTGGTGCAGTAACAACAACCTGGAGCTCAACACGCTCAAAACAGTGGAGATGATAGTGGACTTCAGGAGAAACCCCCCTGCTCTCCTCCCACTGAGCATCATGGACAGCATTGTGGCAACAGTGGAGTCATTCAAGTTCCTGGGCACCACCATCTCTAAGGACCTGAAGTGGGACACTCACATTGACTCCATTGTCAAAAAAGCTCAACAGAGGATGTACTTTCTTCGTCAGCTGAGGAAGTTTAACCTCCCAAAGGAGCTGCTGAAACAGTTCTACACCTCCATCATTGAATCAGTCATCTGCACATCAATAACTGTCTGGTTTAGCTCAGCTACTAAATACGACCTCCAAAGACTACGTCGAATAGTTCGGACTGCTGAGCGAATCACTGGTACAACCCTTCCTACTCCCCAAGAACTGTACTTATCCAGAGCGAGCAGAAGGGCTGCCAAAATCACTCTGGACTCCTCACACCCAGCACACTGCCTCTTTGAACTTTTACCTTCTGGTCGACGCTACAGAGCACTGCGCACCAGAACAGCCCGACACAGAAACAGTTTCTTCCCTCAGGCAATCCATCTCATGAACACTTGATGATAATAATTGCGGAACCAACATCACTACTTGCTGTACACTTTTATACACATATACACTTATTTAACAACACACTTTACATGCCAATTTGCACATAACAGCTGCAAATATAACGTTGTATATAGTAATAAACATGTACATACACTTGTCAATCTGTATATTTGCACTCACTACTTACTTCTATTTTTAAAAAAATATATTTATTATCTGTTTTTTGTCCTGTCTCTGTAATCCTGTTGCACTGTAGAAGCTCTGTCACGAAAACAAATTCCTCGTATGTGTGAACATACCTGGCAATAAAGCTCTTTCTGATTCTGATTCTGATATTTGGACTAGGGCTGGGCAATCCATCCAAAAGAAATGGCTAATGCTGCGATTGTGATGTGAAGTAATCACAAGACTACAGAATCATCTCACAGAGGAACTTATTTCAAGCACTCGGCTTGAGTTATGAGGTTTAGAGTAAGCCCTAGTTTGGACCCAAATATTTCAGTTTTATAAAACAAATTTGATGTGTACATTATCATGTTTATCAATCAAATTCAGTCCCAAAATTGTTAGATGTGAGTAACATTTTTGATACTAACGCCCAGTTGACATTTATGGATACAAAATGTAAATATTCATTGACATTATACCGAAGAAAGACAGACAGGTTTGAAACGACTTGAGGGCGAATGACTTGACAGCTAAAATATTAATTTAACGACTGATCAAAAGGACTTTAGGCATAAATGGTGAAATTGTAAGTTAGTTGAGCCATGATTGCCAGTTAAACCAGCTCTGCAAGTAAGCTCTAGTTTGGAACCCAAATATTTCAATTTTATAAAACAACTTTGATGTGTACGTTATCATGTTTATCAATAAAATTGAGTCCCAAAATTGTTAAGAGATGAGTTACATTTTTTTATACTAAAGCCCGTTTTGGATCCAAAATGATCAGAACAAATCTTTTGTGAACAAAAATCCTAAAATTCTTATTCATATATATTTTGATTGTGAAAATTCAGGAAAATGAATAACTATAAGGTGTGTTTTGAGGGATTTAAGGCATTAGGAACTCTTTTTTTTCTCTCTTCCTAAGAACAAAAGATTACTTTTAGGTAAAAACGGGCTCAAATGCATTTTGAGGGTTAAAGTTGTCGCTAGAAAAAGTGTAATGCTGTGAGCATTTACTCATCTTCAAGACCGTCTCTTCTGTGGAGCACAAGAGAAGATATTTTGAATAATGTTTCAACTTATTTTTTTGTTTCAATAGAAATCACTGGGGTCCAAATTCATTAAAATGATAATATATTATGAACGTTATATGGTTCAAAAGAACAATTCTTTATTTTTCTCCATTGTTTAGTTTTTAAAAGCTTTTGTAAAGCTGGGCCAGTGAAACTGTTGGCATAAGTGAAAATCTTGGAAGGACTGTCCTGACTTGACCAGTAGTAAATTTCTATAACATATTGGAGGTTTTATCTCTGGCTAATGAAGAGACTAAGACATGCATAAATATTGTAATTTTAATTATTGCTGCGGCAAGATTTCCTGGTGGTATGGTAAATGCTGTTGAGTATTGTCTTATTTATTAGTAATAAAGTATATGAGTCACTACCGTGAAACAATACCTTACAATAGTAGTCAGTGGGGTCCAAAGCATTCATTCATTCATTCATTTTCCGTTGGCTCAGTTCCTTCATTTATCAGGGGTCGCCACAGCGGAATGAATCGCCAGCTATTCCAGCATATGTTTTATGCAGCGGATGCCCTTCCAGCCGCAACCCAGTACTGGGAAACACCCATACACAGATTCACACTACAGCCAAAGAAAAAACAAAGGAAGATTTTTCAAAAGTCTGGCAGGTTGCATGCAGCTACTCCCCTTATTCATACTGTTCCATCAAAAGTAGACCATCACCAAACCAGCATGTGCATTTCCAGCTTGTAAAGCATCGCCAGTATTTTCTTATAACATGCCGTCACTCTCTGATGTCAACCATCTGTGAGACCCAGAACGTCCCACCAAAGCTGCCATTATTATTACTATTTACAAGCCTAACATGACTCATTAAGCATTTAATATAGTTCACTTGGTTTCAATAATGTTTTAGCTTTATATATATATATATATATATATATATATATATATATATATATATATATATATATATATGCAAGTCAGGCTAGTCTAATACCAAAACTGGAATTCAAAATTGTGAAATGTGTTGGAATGCTATACTGTAAAAATATCTGTTACACTTTCTGTATTTTATGATTCACAAGTATTTTCTGTTTATTTATGGTTGTGAATTGCATTATGGGACGTCAGACTCTACAGTTTAAAAAAGCAACTTTTGTTGACATTTTAGTAGTTTGAAATAATAAAATGTACAGGAAATAATATATAGAGAAACAAGTCTGTAAACTGAGAACAAATCTACTGGCAGTTTATTACAAGGTTTTTCAGCATAATATACCAACCCTGACACAGGGTGTCCTCAGGGTCTTAAAGTCTTGAAATGTCTTAATTTTCAAAAACAAAATTTTGGGCTTTAAAAAGTCTTAAATTCACCTAAATATTGTGTCGTAGGTCTTAAATCATTTTAAACAGGTCTTAATTTTATTGTATAATGAGGGTTTGTTCTGAAGACAAATCAAAGGGCGGCTAATAATTCTGACTTAAATGAACATACAGAAAACTATTTTACAGATATTTTTAGAGTGTTCAAGACATCATTTATTAGAATGTTACATGGTTCAAAACCAAAAAAAAAAAAAAAAATTATATAAATATATATATATATATATATATATATATATATATATATATATATATATATATATATATATATATATATATATATATATATATATATTTATTTTTTTTATTTTTTATTTTTTTTAAGCTGGGCCAGTGAACATGTTAGCATGGCAAGTAAAAAGCTGACTAACTGGCCTGACTGGACAAATACTACAAATCCTCAACAATGACTATGTTTACATGTACATCAGTACTAGAAATATTGGCCTTAATCTGAATAAGACAATAATGAATGTTCTTTTCATGATCCTGTTTTACATGTTATAGCTCATTAATCAATTAACATCATTGTGTCACCACACTATCCACATTTCCTCTGGAGTTTTGTGTAATTGCGGGTGTCTCATTTTTAATTTGTCAACATTAACTGCAGTTTGGCACTTTCACTTTCATTCAGAAACATTTCATGCATGCTCCATGACAAACTGAGGTATTGGATGTGAGTTTGAACTGCTGGTTTTCACTGACTTGGTAGGTGTAGTGAGTAGTGTCAAAGAGCCGTGTGTGTTTAGACTAGACTAACCTGTCACAAAATGCAGTGGAAATCCTACATTATAGTTTGATTGCGGTGTTTACATGTCTGCACTTCAACTGCAGTTCAATAATGCGACTAAAATCAGAATACTCTGCATGTTTTAAAGGGCACCTATGGTGAAAAATCTATTTTTCAAGCTGTTTGGACAGACGTGTGTGTAGGTATAGTGTATATATCGTCATATTGGGGTGATATAAACACACCCAGTCCATTTTTGTCCAATTTAACAACATAAAAACAGTAGACTAATTCGAGCGATTTTGAGACCGACTGCAACTTGACGTAGGAGTGCGGTCTTACCTGCCTCAGTTTGTTGTTTCACGTCCACCATTTTTAGCCTGAGTCAAAGCGATGTCACCAAAGGAACACCCTTGCTCTATTTTTGGATGTAAGGCTCATTGGGCTCAACACAAGAGCCTTCGTCTTTTTCCTGCGAATGAGCAACAGAGATTTTACATTTAGCGGCCATTTGCGCTTGAACACGCAGTGAATGCAACGTATCGAGATTCAGGCCATTAAAAACAGCTGATCCACCGAGCCTTTCAGCACTCTCTCCACAAACACTCGATTGATCTCGGCTGGCGGATCAACATTCACCACATGATCGCTCTCATTGGCGCCATTGTTTGCAACTTTAGGTGGGTTTGCAAACATGTGTACTTTCCATTGCGTCTTCCTTAACCTTCAGCCGTTTGCATTTCCCGCAGTCACAGAAGCTCTGGAAAGCTCATTGCAGCTGGAAAGTTTGAGCGCGTCCCTCCATTGGAAATAACAAAAACTTGCCTTAATTATAGCCTCAGTCAAAGTTAATCCAGTGTGCGTGGTTATTAGTCTTGGTGTACAAGCTCGGAACTTTAAACTAGCACACAGTTGGCGTAACTTTTACTTGCCACAGTTTTGTTCCGTGCAGAAACACGGTGTTGAGAAGCCTTTATGATTAATTAACCGTGATGAATTAAAGCGCTGTTAATAGTGAAACCAGTTAATCATTACATCACTATACGGATGATGCAAGTATCGTTACATAGCGGCTGCAAAACTATACAAAGACACAAATGATTTTGTAACTACCACTCTGACACATTCTGGCACATTAGGAAAGTTGATTTCCTCAACAGTAGTCTCTGCTTGCTCTGTGTCCGAGTCCGGGTTGTACATGTACGGCTGAATGCTGGTCCTCTCACTCATGTTGTTTCTCTCTGTCTGCCTGTCAGTTGTCATACACAACTCCCTTGTTAAGTTGGACTAGAAGTCGAAACTAATTTTTAATGTGAAGCAACACACCCCTAAAAACAACGACCTGTGTACACCCCAAAATGACACTTTTTAACACATAATAAAACAATCTGAATTGTTTTAAACTGAACCTAAACTGGCACACTCAGAAGAACCAGAATATTAATATTAAATCTTAAAAATGGGGTAAAATAGATGCCCTTTAATTCAATTTCTGTTTAGTTCGATTATGATTTTAATCAGATTAAATTAATCAAAAATCACTGTTTAGATGGTAGACTCTAAATCAGAGTATTGTCTTAATCGGATTATTGGTGTCCATGTAAACGTACTCATTGAGCCATGCTTGAGGTTTTGACTTTGAATGCTAGCTTTAATTTTTGCCCATCGCTATCAAAAAACGGTATCAATATTGATACATATTGTATCAAAGTAAGTCATTTTTAGTATTGTAATTCCCTACAACGAAAGCCAATGGCGCCCAAAGCAAGAACTCCCTTATCATCATCATCATCTTCATCATCATCATCATCTTCTCTGGTTGTGTTTGCTTGTAGCTATTCTTCATATCCACTCTGGTCCATCAAGTAGACCATCGCCAACCTAACATGCGAGTTCCCAGCCTGGAAAGCATCGGCAGTCTTTCCTGGTAACGTGCCGTCACTCTCTGATGTCAAGCATCTCAGTACCCTGCGATAGATCCAGCACGTCCAACCAAAGCTGCCATTATTATTATTATTTACAAGCCCGGCATTCAGCAGTTCCAGTGCCGCAGGAAGGCCTGCCTCCCTCCCTGTCTACATGTAAACAATGCTCCTGAAGGCGAAAGGCAAAAAAGTGTCAGCCGCTCATCTTTGGTGTGTCATTTACCGTCTCCTTGTATCTCACCTGACAGACAGGCTCCCCTTAAAACGGGGGGGAAAGAGAACGGAGACCACCGAAACCCCCCGCATTTCTCTGGCGCAGAAGCATGAATATTTTACATATCTGCATCCGCGCTCGCCGTCCCCCATTTCTTCTCCACTAATTCTCAGACTGTCTGCATTTGCATTTCACATGCCGGGCTGATTAGGAGACGCGGCGCCATGCAACAGCAGTCGGGCCCCAGCAACAGAGGCGGTTGCCATGGCGATCTGACACAGGGGCATCTTCTTTCCTTCCGCCTTTTTTATTTTTTTTCTCCCTTTCCCACTTTCCCCAGCTTTTAATGATGCCGCTGCTTGTCTGGGCTCAGTTTATTCCTCGGTGCAGCTTCACGACTCTGACTAGCTGGGACTGTGTGTTTGTGTAGTTTTTATTTTGTGTGTGTGTATATGTGTGTGTGTCTGGGACTTTTGTAGTGGAGAATTAACAAACGTTCGCAGGGCCAGAGGGCTTCTTGCTGGAAGTTACATTGCTCCGAGGCTTTCCCTCAGCTTTGCAGTTCACTAAACTCTGAAACACTTGACTTTCTTTTTTTTTTTTTGTCAGTCATTTTGTTTGTCTTAAGCCAGTTGCTAATACATTATTCCAGACTAAATCTTTGATCGTTTATTTTTTTTAATCAATCATTTTATTTATTTATCTATCTATCTATCTATCTATCTATCTATCTATCTATCTATCTATCTATCTATCTATCTATCTATCTATCTATCTATCTATCTATCTATCTATCTATCTATCTATCTATCTATCTATCTATCTATCTATCTATCTATCTATCTATCTATCTATCTATTTATTTATTTATTTATCTATTTATTTATTTATTTATCTATTTATCTATTTATTTACCTATCTATCTATCTATCTATCTATCTATCTATCTATCTATCTATCTATCTATCTATCTATCTATCTATCTATCTATCTATCTATCTATCTATCTATCTATCTATCTATTTATTTATCTATCTATTTATCTATCTATTTATCTATTTATCTATCTATTTATCTATTTATCTATCTATCTATTTATTTATTTATTTATTTATTTATCTATTTATTTATTTATTTATCTATTTATTTATCTATTAAATAAATAAATTTATTTATTTATTTATTTATTTATTTATTTATCTATTTATCTATTTATTTATTTATTTATTTATCTATTTATTTATCTATTTATTTATTTATTTATCTATTTATTTATTTATTTATCTATTTATCTATTTACTTATTTATCTATTTATTTATTTATCTATTTATTTATTTATTTATTTATCTATTTATTTATCTATTTATTTATTTATTTATTTATTTATCTATTTATTTATTCATCTATTTATTTATCTATTTATTTATTTATTTATCTATTTATTTATTTATCTGTTTATTTATTTATCTATTTATTTATCTATTTATTTATTTATTTATTTATTTATTTATTTATTTATTTATTTATTTATTTATTTATTTGTCTATTTATTTATTTATTTATTTATCGCGACGATGCGGTGCCTTTGCGTTATAACATAATGCATTCAGGATGAAGTCCGTTTTAAAAGGCAAATTCTTCCCAGTATCCGCACCTCTACCGCTGATACTTGAACTTT
>NC_079456.1:23102377-23219877 GCF_903798145.1 Danio aesculapii | reverse complement strand
TTTGTTAATTATGTTTTTAGTTAATAAATCATTTCTCTTTTCAATTTACCTGGTCCATATTGTCTCTCTAATATTACAATTTTGTTGTAGGGGCTAAGAACCGGGTGAAACTGTACTATGCATCGGGCTTCGGGAGGCTGCTGCAATCGGATACTATACCAAAGTCGACGACCCAGGGGTGTTACAGACTGTACCAAAAAGCTGAGGGTGGGGTGGAATTACGGGAGTTTTCTGGGAGAAATAACAAAATGGGAGGGTAGCGGAAGCTTTGGAGTAAAGTTGATTTAACTCATCGACATGCATGTTAGCTGTTTATTACACTATTTAATGATACATCGATGATGATTTTTCATAGCCGGTTCAAATTTTTTTACTAGCAAGGTGGCTATTTCTAATACAGTTTTCTTGTTTTTAATTTTTTTTTACATGCTTATTAAATGATTTTACTTTTAATTTTTGGCCCATTTATTATTGTATGAGTAAAAATCAGAAAATGTGAAATATAATAATAATAATGATAATAATAATTATTATTATAATACTCATTTTATTATTATTGTTATTATTGAGTATAAAACAATAAAACAACCTTTACTCATTGTACATCTAAGAAAACAATGGAATAGTCAAATTAATAATAAATATATATTTATGATTAAAAATAAATAAAAGATCGCAACCTGAAAAAAATGACTAATTCTGATTTATTTACATTTTTTTTTTTACATTTCTATCCAATTATTATTATTTTTATTCCCTAGAAACCAAAAAAAGGTTGTGAGCAAATTGTTTAATTGCTACATTACAGGGTGAATCTGCAGTGATTTCAAATTACAGGCAACAACTGCACTTTAATCATAAACCACACAAAGGCACAACATACATTATTTGGGGTAGTTGGTGAATTATAATAGGTTGTATAATTTAAAAAAATATCTGACTTGATGATTCTACATAAAGCATACTGGCACAAAACTAAAACGATAGACATGCTGGTTAAAAATGCAAATTCATTCCCTTCCAGCAGATGGCACATAGAGATCTGCAGGAGTAAAGTTCAATGCACACTGCATCTGAAAATTTTCATCCAAACTTTTCATGTCAAATAATAATTATGACCTCACGTTGTGTCAATCACATTTACACACATCTCTCGAAACTCCCGTCCATCAGTTAAAAAATTGGACTGGGTTAATTTTTTTTCCCTATCCATAGCAAATGTTTTGAGAGGTGTTTTGACAATTCAGAAGCACTGTACAAGCAAAAGCCAAAACCTAGAATGGCGTCTGACAAATCAATCCACTTTGTCTCGCAGCACAAAACACTTTAAAGCAAAGAAAGTGTGAAATATATAGACAGATTGTGGCGGATGGTTGAAAACCACTGCTGTAGCCTATTATATGATGGGTTTCACACCTTTCCTTTTGGATATAAAGTTAGAGTCTGAAGTACTACCATTAACTTATCGTTCAGAAAAATCATTGAAATGTTGTTGAAGCAGTCCAGCATAACATACATTTTGCCCAAAAATGAAACACTTTACCAACATTCTTAAGCACATTTCCTATAAAAAAAAAAAAACACCACAATGTCTTCAGTGGCTCGAACATCAGGAGTCTATGGGGAATCTTTTCCAGTTTGTTGGTTCATCCCACAACAGAATATTTAGGTTTTTTTTCAAAGCATTGTAAATTATACAGCTTCTACAATTCAATTCATCTTTATTTCTATAGTGCTTCTACAATGTATATTGTGTCAAAGCAGCTCAAATAACCAGAAATTATATGCCGATTAACAGTGTTGGGGAAGTTAAGTTTGAAAGTAATGCATTACAATATTGAGTTACTCCCCAAAAAAGTAACTAGTCGTGCTACTTAGTTACTTTTTAAGGCAAGTAATGCATTACGTTACTTTTTAGTTACTTTTGCATTACTTTTTCTTACCTGGCTGAGGCTTGATCTCTTTCAGAACTTGGATGGGTTTTACTTCTTTTTTAATAGAAGACCTCTGCAATTAACAACGCACTGTATAACCTTCATTTACCCTTGAAAAAATACATCAAAAAATAATATTTAAGATAATTATCTTCTGAGAACTTTCTGAACCCAGAGCTACTGTATACATGCCTTATATATATATATATATATATATATATATATATATATATATATATATATATATATATATATATATATATATATATATATACACAGAGTAATGAAAGTTTAAAGCAGTGTTTGCTTATGTACTTTTTGTCTTATTAGTAAAATCACTGTCCATTGAGACAATCCCCCTCTTTCTTCCATGTGTTTAATAATAATGTGAATACTTCCATCAGAAATTAAAGGCTCTGGTCTTCGCATTCTGTCATTGAGTGCATGATTCCACTTGGCTACGTTAATTTTAATTCAGCAATTTATTTTTTAAAAGCTAATTAATAAACTAAAACACACCTTACATTTTTGAAAAAAGAACTCAAATATTATTATTTTTTTAATGCATTACTGAGCTACTTAGAAAAGTATATTATTATTAGGGGTGTGACGAGACCCTTACTCCACAAGACAAGACATGAGATTGGGTTCACGAGAATGAGACGAGACGAGATTTTTACAAAAATTGTAAGAAATCTTCAATTATAAAACATGAATAAAAAAATAGTCTTTTATTATTTTATTAATAGTCCTTGCTAAACTATTAGGTGATATTTAAATAAATGTGTAATGAGTTATTTTACTTCTATTTTAATTAATTTTAAGCAGTAAAGCACTTGAAAACACTACAAATTATTTTTCTAATAGCCTAGGTGAATAGAAAATAGCCTTTTTATATATAATTTTAAATATTAGCAAAATATTTGATGCAAAATAGAACTGCAAAAATAAATAAAATAAATTACAAACTGCAAAACAATTGAGCTGCTTTCAAAAAAATCTATTGAATGGCATTTTATTTCTATTTTAATTAAATCTATGCTGCATTAGGACATGCAAAAAAACATCAGCTTTTCCCAGACAGCATAAACGTGTGTTCAGTGATGATGATGTGACGACTGACTAGACTCAGAAGGTGTAGAGAATAGTGTCAAACAGCTGTGTGTGTATGCCTTATCCCGTCCCAAAATGCGGCTAAAAGCCTTCTTGATGGTAATAGTTTGATTCAGGTCTTTACATGTGTGTACTGCACTTCAATAATGCGAGTGAAATAGAAATACTCCACCTGTCTTAATTCTGTTAGTGTTTACGACGATTATGACTTTAGGCATATCCAAAGTGCTATTCCATTGCATTAATACGAATTATAATGTGTGTGGCTGCACTTGTAGCCTCTGTTAGACACGGCAGCTGCTGAACTGAAAGTGGTTACATCACACCTGCTCGCCCAAACGAGTGACACTTGCAACTCCAAGGACAGCCTGCATTGCCAGGTGTGTGAAAAGCACTTGATTTGCAGTTTAAATCCAATCCTGCCTCCGATCTTCAATGCTAATTTCACCCTCACGCTCCATCATTACATCACACCTCACGAGACAACTTTTCACTTCGATGAGAAATCTCGTCGCAATTTAATCTTGCGAGATCTTGTCGTACGAGATCTTGTCACACCTCTACCTATCATGTAACTCGCAATACTTACGTTACCCCCAATACTGCAGATTAATAGGTCATAATATATACATCATAGGGGAGAAATCTGAATGACTCGTTTTCTGAGTGAAACATTTTCTGAGTAGATGCACCAGAGACTTGATAATAGCACTTAAACACAGAAAAAGTCAGATTTCATTCATTTGTCCCATTTAAAAATTAATTTTCAACGAATCAAAGATGCATTCACAGGTTTAAATGGAGTGTCGACAGAACACAGAAGAGGGCAAAGTCTCCTTCAGAGGCGGATGCTGCTATATAGTGCTCATCAATCACGAGAGGTCTGACTGGAGACTATAGAGCTTTGATGAGAAGGAGAGAACCTGAAAGAAACCACTCTGAACACTGTACCTGTACTAGTCTGCTGGAGTCAAGGTAAAGGGCCCTATTACGACTCTGCCTATTTCTTGGACGTCACTTGATATCACACCTTTTGAAGAATGGTTCAATTTGTTCTTTCTTCTGCCCGCCAGATGATTTCTAGTGGGATTTGACACACAAAAAAGTTACTTGGGTCCAGCAAAGGATTTAACATACAGTAAAACTAGTTTATGAAATAAAGGTATTCATTGAGGGGGGAAAGGTTGGAGACCACCATTAAATATGCTTTATAATTTATATACACTCACTGGCTACTTTATTAGAGACACCTTACTACTACCGGGTTGGACTCTCTTTTGCCTTCGGAACTGCCTTAATCCTCTGTGGCATAGATTCAACAAGTTACTAAAAACATTCCTCAGAGATTTTGATCCATATTGACTTGATAGCATCACGCAGTTGCTGCAGATTTGATCTGGTGACTGTGGAGGCCATTCCAGTACAGTAAACTCATTGTCATCTTCAAGAAATCAGTTTTAGATGATTCACGCTTTATGACATGGCATGTTATCCTGCTGGAAGTAGCCATCAGAAGATGGGTTCACTGTCGTCATAAAGGGATGGACATGGTCAGCAACAATACTCAGGTAGGCTGTGTCATTAACTCGATGCTCAATTGGTACTAATGGGCCCAAAGTGTGCCAAGAATATTTGAAAAAACACCATTACACCACCACCACCAGTCTGAATTGTTGATACAAGGCAGGATGGATCCATACTTTCATGTTGTTGACGCAACATATGACCTCTGGCATCAACAAGGCATTTGCGCCCACAGAACTGCCACTCACTGGATATTTTCTCTTTTTCGGACCATTCTCTGTAAACCCTAGACATGGTTGTGCACGAAAATCAAAGTAGATCAGCTCATACCAGCCCGTCTGGGACCAAAAACCATGCCACAATCAAAGTCACTTAAATCACCTTTCTTCTCCATTGTCATGCTCGGTTTGAACTGTAGCAGATCCTCCTGATCATGTCTATATGCCTAAATGTACTGAGTTGCCACCGTGATGCCATGATTTATTGTTTTGTGAAAAGTAAAATGTTATTTTTTTCCATGTCTGTGTGCATTTATTGTATGATATTTGATTGATAAACTCAAAATTACATGCATATTAAATCTTAGAAATTATATATTCAACCATATTCCTACTTGGTTTTCTAATAATATTTATTTTTAATTAAATGTATGTATTTTATTATATTATTGTATACCATTACAGAATATTTCAATGGATCTAATTTGAATTAGAGGATCGGAACTGCAATTTTCATTTTGCTTGATTTGTAAGTTTCTTTTTCCTCTTACATTATTAAAACTTTAAAACTTGGCGCTCAACATCTGTGACTGTGGCATATTGTGTAATCATGGGAGGTTTGAGTTTTCAGTCAAAGATTTTAAGGGGAGGATATCGGTGTGACCCTTGGGGCCCATGTACAGCTGAACAGGCTGTACCTCTTCCTGTTTGGAGCCATTTATCTTGTCCAGTGTTATCAGGGCATCAGTATGTCTGCATAATTTTTACTACACTTTTAAGAATAAGCAATTTCTTAATTCAAAATTACAGTATTTCACCAAATACTATGTCTGAATGCAGAACAACCGAAAGCAGCTCTTCGCAAAACAAGGCTCAGATGTCACTAGCTTTGATGGATTGGTTCCCATTGGTGTCCCACGGGTTACAGAGGGGGAAGAGTCGGCCCCGGTCTCCTTAGATCTCTGAGCAGAAAGCCGAACACAATGGAGGACAACCCTAGTGGAGTCTCTCCGCTGGTCTGCACGGGCGCATGTGGCATTCGCAGGAAGCCAAGACTACAGGGTGTGGGGCCGTTGCTCTCTGCAAAGATCCGATTTCCACATTCTTCCCTTTCTGCCACACCTAAGTCCTTAATTGTCTGGCCACAGACAAAGTATTTTGAGACCACACCATCGCAAGCCAGTTTTTTATTCGGGACCTGGATGTTTCATTTGGGCCAGAACCAGAGGTTTGGTCGAGACCGGTCGGCTTGCGTGCAGTCGTTCTCAGGAGGAGGGAGTAAAAATGGGATTATTTGGGAATTTGGCGAGTGAGAGGAATGTCATGCTCAGATTTGAGCCTGTAACTGAGATAACTAAATAAACACCATTTTCTATAGTTGACAGACACTGTTATCATTCTTATTGTGAAGTGGATTGCGTAAGACAATCTTTTCATGTAAAATTTAAATCAATGACTTGGGAGAAGGAAAAGAAAAGGGGAGTATTTGAGAATTCAGTGACTGAGAAAAATGAGGTGTTCTGATGGGTCATTCTCGAATGATTTGTTTATTTTGAACGAATCTTTTATGTGACTCCAGAATGATGAGTCCTCTCAGGGAGTGATTTGTTCATTCACGTACGTATGCACACGGTGGGGAAGAAAATTAGTTCTTTTTTTGAGTCTTCATTCAGGTTTCAGTCATTCGTTCATCACATGAAAGACAGAAGCCAATCATAAGCAATCAGAGCCGGGAAAAGATTTGATCCAATCATTGCTTAAGTCCTCAGTTTTGACCCATATAATAACTCAAAACTCGAAGTCTCTAAAGGTGAACTAATCATTGGTCCTTTTGCTCTCAATTGGTTAAGTTTATATAGGACTGTCAGTGTAATGTGATTGCACAATTCACATTTGAAGACATGTCAGAAGAGGTGAGCCTAGCTGATCGTAGACAAAAGACCCAGGTAAACGATAAATAATTATTTTCGAATTCTTAGTTCATTGTAGTTATAACTTGTTTGTTGTGTGATCAACATTTGGGCTGGTTGTAGATGTGTTTGGAAGCAGCTAATATCATTTTAATGATATTTTGGGAAATTGAAAATGACTCAGAAAAAGATTTGTTCATCTCGATGAATGAGCCTCAAAGGTCCAAGCCAGTAAAATCATCCACACTTCCCATTACTATTACATACACTATTTTGCATATTATACCAATATTTATATCACTTTTGGAGCAAAGTGGGTTGAGGATGTAAAAAATTGTTTATTTGGGGGGGCAACTGAGAATATGCTGAAACAAATAACCAAATGCAGACCATTTTCCATTTAGTATTTCGATATTGATATTAATATTAATGCAGAGCGAACTGTGTAGGATGTTTTTTTTTTCTAAAGTAAATTACAAATCAATTGGGGAAGGGGGATGGTTTCAAGATAAGGGAAGAATACAAGATGAAATTGTGGAGAATTCAAAAGCCGATGAGGAGAGACAGAGTCAAAAGTGTGGAAAATGGAGGAAAGAAATCTGACTATCGAACACACTGTCACTCAGTCCTCCACCAGCTGAAAGGCCCATAATAACAATGGTACTAAACATTCCTCTGCAGATGCCTCAACTTCTCCACCTCCTCTAAAGATTTAACGGTTTTTCAAGCTTCAGGGGCTTGACATCGAGCCTTCCATTCTTTCACCTGCAAATTTGATAACTGTTGCTCCTCCCTGCCTCAATCAGCCTCATTACTTGCCAGCCTTAGTCCTCCAGGATCTCACAATCCCCCTTAGCACTAAGGGTTCTTGGACAGAGGGATCTTTCTCTCTCCTGGGTTTCAGCACTAGTAGCAACTCACATGTAGCAAGGTTTAATGATCAGGGAGGAATGAGACGAATGCTGTCACAATTTGGTCATCTGTGACAAGTTTTGGAAATTGGTTGACACGGGGGTTAGCAAGTTTGGTCCTGGAGGCGCCGTTGCCCTGCAGAGTTTAGCTCTAACTCTAATCAAACACACATGAACAAGCTATTCAAGATCTTACTAAATATACTTAAAATTTCCAGGCAGGTGTGTTGAGGCAAGTTGGAACTAAACTCTACAGAGCCCTCCATGACCAAGTTTGGTGACCGCTAGTTTAAAATATTCACTGACAGCCAATTTTTATTTTTTTTTTTGTTATGAAGACATATTATAAGTAAAAATAACACTACAGATTGTTTGTGTTTGCTGTGAGGTATAATTTCACAATGAAGGTTACTGAACGTGTCATGGATTAATGACGTCAAATTCCAGAGGTGTCTTGTGTGTGTCTCTGGTTGTCATCTTGATTGTTGTTCAGTCTGACATTATGACAACTGAGATCTTACAGTGTGACATGGGGATCTTGTTTGTGCAGTCTGACAAGCTACAATTGTAAATGATTATTAAAAATTGCAGAATGAGAGACTGGCTTTAAACAAAAGCAAAATAGCAACTTGAAATAGCCTATTTTCACAGCTAATTCATGCTGCCGCGCATAATCACTCAAGCCACCATGCCTCAGTCCTTCATTTGGCCCTTTGCAGATGACATCTACCTCTCTATACTCCACTAAACAGCAATGAGACCTCTGTCCCTGTTTTGTTTTTTCTGAACGCTATAAGTAGCTAAAACTTGCTCATTCAGAGGCAGGAACCGGCGGATGTGCAACAACTTTAGTCATAAGGTACACACAAAGCAAAAGTTTCCATCTGGAGCTCATTCATGGGACTTGACAGTTGTAAACAAGCGCTCTCAGCACCGCCCACACCCATCACCGCTACCAAGAGCTTGCCCTACACGTCGTTGCAACATGCAGTTACATTTGCGTGTCAGCCTCGGCATCAGCCACAACAAGGGCTATGCGACCGTGCAAAGGCTGCACTGGACCATACGCATGCGCTTGATGCAGAAATATAAATCAGCCTTTAGGCTACAACTGCCTCACAACTGCATTGGGAGGCAGTAAGGATATTCGGATATTTTGGGAATACAGCAAGCGAGAAGAACGCAATCTTTGGATTTGAGTCCAAATTGAGCGACCTAATCACACACCATTTTCCACATTATCCCAACATTTATATCAATCTCAACGTGATGTGGATTGCGTAAGATGGTCTTTTCATGTAAAATTCAAATCCATGCATAGCTTACATCAGATGTAAAGCTTATAGACGGTGCATACATCTTGCATGAGAAAGCCTTGGTTCCTCAGTGTTAGCAGCTTTCTTTCAATTCCTTTCCTTTCATGTCTTTTTTCCCCCGCTCCACTTGATTCTGATCAATAAAGGTCTATTTTCTCCCACACAAGGTTTCCCATTCAATACATCTGCCAGGGGTTTTAAAAACATAGGAGCATGATCCATTTATTATTGGCTGTTACCATGATCTATCTTCCCAGATTCCTGCCATTGAGAGCCAGTTTGTTTATTCGCTTTATACGCCCTTTATTGACTGCCATTGGTGGATGGCCTATCAATCATACCTTCAGAGATGTGCAATTCGCCAGTACACACGCAGCCTGCCCCGACCAACCAATAAGACTGGGGTTTGCTTTTATTTTTCTGTTTACGCACATTTGACCAGATCAACCACTTTGTAATTCAGATGAATACATAATAAGGCATGTCTGACAGGCCGGTGAATAATGTGATTGAATACTTCATCAGGTGTAATATGCTGACCCACATGAACAGGTCAATACTTATGTGGCAGAATTGCTGATTTGAATGAGAGTCAATAGTGAACAAATATGCTGTGTTGCTTTTGGGACCTCCTACACTGTATATGTCTGTAGGCTGACTTTGCAACTAGCGAGTTGAAATGTATTTCAATGAATCATTTTGGATAAATGCATCCGCTGATAAACTACTTTCTATTGATGTATTCGGTGGCTTTTTTCATAAGGTATATACAGTTGAACTAAAAAGTCAGAATTACAACAATTAAGTAAACACACATCATAACTACTATAACAAATTAGTAAGTAATAGATTTAAGTTTTTATGACAATACTCTGATTAAGAGTCTACCATGTAAACAGTGATTTTTGATTGCCTTAATCCGACTAAAGTCATAATCAAACTAAACAGAAAGGGAATTATGACATGTGGAGAATGCCAATTTTAGTGGAATTATTAAAGTGCAGTACAGACATGTAAACGCCTTAATTAAACTATTACCATCATGCAGGATTTTCGCCGCATTTTGCGTCAAGATGGTCTATACACACACAGCTGTTTGACATTATTTTCTGTGCCTAGTTCAAAAATTCAATTTCTGTTCAGTTCGATTATGATCTTAATCCAATACACGTTTCTGGAGATTGCGAATTATGTAGACAGAGCCACGTATGGCTGCATTTCATTTTTAAAATGAACTCTACGAGCCAGTATGACGCCGTTCCTTTTCGCACTTACAAGTTGACCACTTACCTCCATATGGACGACTTTTCTGCTGTTACTAGTTTGTCCGGTAGCTCAACACGTATGTTTGTGGACTTGAGATGCAGAGCGAAGTTAGCTATAACAGGGTTCAAGTTCAGTGAAGAATGGTTCCAAAAAGCAGGAAAGACAAAATCAGAGGCCAAAAATTAAAATAAACAAGTAAACTACAGTGAGAACGTGGTAAAATCTGAAAACGTGGTAAAAATCTGGGGGCTTTTCTTTTTCTGGATTGCTTTTCAAAACACTGCGGTTGAGTTTAGGGAAGGAGGTGGGCGGGTCAATCAGTGCTTTTTAAAATACAATTTTTTGGGTTTAGTGAAGGGGGAGGGTGGGGGTATTGGTCGGTTGGTCAGTCAGTCGATACCGGCCTCTGATTGACTTACGTGAGAAGAGCAGGCGCGAATGGCACTCGTGAAAGAAATTTGAGATCTGAAAAAGCCTACACAGCGGCCTCTGGTGGATTTGCAAAAACCAAAAAATGTAGCTTCTGGGACGTATTTTGCGTTCTCCAAAAATGTATATAGGGGTACGTAATCAGAATGAGCCTGGGTTTCCCTAATCGGATTAAATTAATCAATAATCGCTGTTTACATGGTAGACTCTTAATCAGAGTATTGTCTTAATCATATTAAAATCAGATTATTGGAGTCCATGTAAATGTGCTCATTGTCTCTTTTTTTATTGGCTTACACATTTTAGATATTTATATTTTGATCTATTTGAATCACGGAGGCAGATTTTATTTTGTTTTGTGCAGTTAGGGTGTTTTTTATAAATCTATGTTTTTAATATTTTCTTATTGAGTACCGGTGCAACATCATTTCATACTGCTTTATATCTACTGTGATGTTGTAAATGACAATAATAATGGAGACTTTGAGTTGAAGGTTTTTTTCTTTTTTTTAATATTTCCCAAGTAATGTTTAGCAGAGCAAGGTAATTTTCACAGCACTTCCTATAAATAAATTACTTTAATTAAATAAAGTAAACTTTCTGAAAGTCTTAATTGTTTTAGTTTGGCTGGAATAAAAGCGTTTTTTATGTTTTAAAACGGTGGTGCAGTGGGTAGCACAATCGCCTCACAGCAAGAAGGTCGCTGGTTCGTGCCCCGGCTGGGTCGGTTGACATTTCTGTGTGGAGTTTGCATATTCTCCCCATGTTCAGGTGGGTTTCCTCTGGGTGCTCCAGTTTCCCCCTCAAGTCTAAAAAACGTGGTATAGGTGAATTGAGTAAGCTAAATTGTCAGTGGTGTATGTGAATGAGTGTGTATGGATGTTCCCCAGTCATGGGTTGCGGCTGGAAGGGCATCTGCTGCATAAAAGATATGCTGGATAAGTTGGCGGTTCATTCCGCTGTGGCGACCCCAGATTAAAAACGGGACTAAGCCGAAAAGAAACTGAATAAATGAAAAGGTCAATATTATTAGCCCCTCTCTCTACTTTTATTTTATTTGTTTATTTGGCAGGGACAGTGTACATTAATTAGCATTGCTGCAGTGTACATTAATTAGCATTGCTGAAATTTTTCATCCATTGTCCATGGACAGATGTTAAAATTGTCACCCTAAAAACAATTCAAAAATACAAAAAATATACAATGAATCAAGCATAACTAAGAAGCACTAAAATGGACAGTTAAATAGATCTTAAAAACTGTATATAAACAAAATAAACTAAACATTATGTAAAGGAGATAAGAGTAGTTAAAACATATTTAAACATATATTTAGACTGGTTACAAAACAAACCAGTGTTTTCCAATGATATTTCTAATTAACCTATCCTGGGGTTTGTTTCTGAAAACCATCGTTAGCCAACTAAGGTTCCAAGTTCTGTCGTTACAAACATAGTTTCTTGATTTGGCGTTTCCTAAATCCATCTTTTCGAACAAACATTCGCAAATTGCATAGCAAATTTGTATGCTTGCAACTACATCTCTAGAGCTGTAGTTAGAAGCATAGTTCCTGACTGTGTTTTATTCCCAGTTATCCCCCCTATGCTCTATTCACTTAGAACATTCTAACATTTCAACTTGGAATGATTAAAAAAACAACAACATTAAAGTCATCTCTCTTAGGTGTATTTTGCTTTCAAAGTATTTTAACAGTTCGGTTTTAGCGATCTTCATATTGACAATGTTGGAAAACATTTATGCCTTTTTGAATGCAGCCGTGGCTCATAACGAAAGCTACAGGTGACCTATTATTTAAATGCGGAATTTACGTTATGTCTCCAAAGCTTGTGAAAACAAAAATATATAGCATATGATAATGGTTTTAATTTATAGTAGGTTATTTATTAAGAAATGTGTCTGTACTGTACATGACATGGGCCTGTTGGTTAGAACATTTCTGCAGTGGTTTGAATGTGTCAAATTGTAAAAGTAGACTTAAAAAAATCAATAAAAAATCAATAAACAGTATCCTACTTAATAATAATAATAATAATTATTATTTTTATTATTATTATTATTATTGTTATTATTATTATTATTATTATTATTATTATTATTATTATCATTATTATTATTTTATTATTATTATTATTATTATTATATATTATTATTATTATTATTATTATTATTGCTGTTATTATTATTATTATTATTATTTTTATTATTATTATTATTATTATTATCATTATTATTATTATTATTATTATTAATATTATTATTCTTTTTATTATTGTTATTATTATTATTATTATTATTATTATTATTATTATTATTATTATTATTATTATTATTATTATTATTATTATTATTATTATTCTTTTTATTATTATTATTATCATTATCATTATTATTATTATTATTATTATTATTATTATTATTGTTATTATTATCATTATTATTATTATTATTATTATTATTATTATTATTATTTTTATTATTATTATTATTATTATTATTATTTTTATTATTATTATTATTATTATTATTATTATTATTATCATTATTATTATTATTATTATTATTATTATTATTGTTATTATTATTGTTATTATTATTATTATTATTATTATTATTATTATTATTCTTTTTATTATTATTATTATTATTATTATTATTATTATTATTATTATTATTGTTATTATTATTGTTATTATTATTATTATTATTATTATTATTATTATTATTATTATTATTTTTATTATTATTATTATTATTATTATTATTATTATTATTATTATAAGTATGATTTTTTTATTACATTTCTTAGTAAATACCCTACTTTGAATTAGGCCTACAACCATTAACGATTTAAATGATTTATATATGAGATTAGAATTTTATGTTTAATATTCTTAATAATATTTGTGAAGGAGAAATATAAAGGTCCTATATGTGTTGTTTACATATATTTACTATAATTAATATGAAAAACGACTGCATGTTTTTACCAAAACTAATATTGGAATTTAATCCAATATAGTGTGCGTGTACAACAATATAATTTGCACCAAAAATTATAGGGGGTTTTCTCTAAAGAAGTAGTTACCCCACCCTGTTTAGAGCGTCATTATGGACGTTTTACTTTATAACTAACGTAGTTCAAACGATGGCTCTGCAACAGAGAAACTACGGTTTTGGGAAACATTCTTCACTACAGTTCTTTCCCAAACAATGCATTGTACAAGTTCAGCCGCGACTTATGTCATTGATTGGGAAATGCACCCCAGCCTAGTTAACATAATAACCTAGTTAAGTTTTTAAGTTGCACTTTAATCTGAATACTAGTATTTGGCAAGATAACTAGATTTTTTAAAATAAATTATCATCATGATAAAGACAAAAAGAAAATGGCCATTATAAATAAGGTAATGTGTTAAAAAATATATATATTATCATTTAATAGATCACTCGACAAACTTTACAGGAGGACTAATCATTTTGGTTTCAACTGTACATTAGACTACAACTTTTTTAATAAATAGCCTTTACCAAAGCTTATATCAATATTTTTGCTTCATAAGAACTACATTTATTGTCAGGAGCCTTGAGTATTGAATTAGTTTTTCCTGTATGTTTTTTAATCTTTTTTTTTTACTCAGAAAGTGCTAGTAGCAGTTGTCATGCATTTTACAAATCACCAAGGACATCACCTACATCTTGAATGGTCTGAGGGTGAATAAATTGACAGCAAATGTTCATTTTTTGCCTTAAAATACCCACATTCAGCGTTAGGATAAGAGTGTTTTAAAGCATCTGAAATCGAATAGTCTCATTCCCTCACTTCTTTCTACTCAGAAGTCTTGACGTCACTTGCAAATAGGTGTATTGATTGGATAAAAATATTCAGAAGTGTGCATCTCCTGAATGTGCTTAGGAGAAGGTTCCTGGCGGTCAGCAGAACGAATCGTGAGCGTTTTGTCCTAGTGATAAATGGAGCGCTCTGACAGGTCACTTCTACCCCCCCATCCCTCCCCGAACGCCACAATTTGTTCCCTACGGAGGGCGGGAGACGAATCTCTGCGGGTGACAGATTTATTGGTATCCACATGAGGCAAAACACCTCAAAGTCCCTGTAAAGGCCCCGGACCACTGCGGAGAGAGATTGAACCCCTATTTATATCCAGTTGGATTCCAGTAAAATATTTCATGCTTCATCAGGGTCACTGAGAAGACCTGGAAGCCTGGGTTTTTTTATCGTGAAAAGCAATATTTCTTTTCAGAATTCAGGTTACTCTGGCTCTTTTTATCCTAATTACAGTGTTATTTCCAGTAACTGTGAGTTTATGTAACTATGACATATACAGATGTCACATTTTTTGTATAAATAACCTTATTTATGCACACAATGCAGTAACATGCACATACAGCGTGACTGAATTGTGTCTTTTCAGTGCTAGACTAAAAGTCGTAATGTTATTATACTAATATGGGAATAAATTAAAAAATTCTTCAATAGCAGAGTAAATATGATTTTATGAATCACAATTCCAGCTTTGTTTCTTGTAGTTGTGATTTTATGGGCCGTATCATACACCCGCCGCTAGACGTGTTTGCCCTGACGTGTTGCTATTTTCAGACCAACACAACCCTAATTTTCCCGATTTGCACCACGTTGTTTAAATCACAAATCTATTTGCGCCACTTTGTGAACTCATGGGTGTTTCGGTCTACAAAAGAGGTGTGTTAAGGCGCATTGTTGGCACGTTGCTATTTTGAGGAACTAAAATAGTCTGTGCAATAGACCAGCTGAAAGCAGGTCTAAAGTCCAGTGCAGAGCGTGTTAGTTGTGCGCTTTGCTTACACATTGCTTAAAACACACAGGATGTACAGCAATATGCAAATATCTTTACAAATGAAAAAGAATTAAAGGAATAAAATATTACAAAAATGATTACTTTCTACATAAATATGAAAACCACTGCCGCCATGGCTTCTTCATCTCGGGGGCTTTTTTTTTGTTCACGACAACTTTTGTATAATTGTACAAAAGTACTTTTGTATAATCTTATTAGTAGTAGAAGTAGTAGTATTCATTATATGCATATTTATTTTTGTTTTATTAAAAACAAGCTAAGATTTGTCCACCTGTCAGGTTTTAGAGCATATAGGGCATAGCATGTGTGTTTAGATATAACTCACACGTCATCATTAATGTTCATGTATTCGTTTGCTGGAAGTTAGAGCTGAATTTAGAAATTGAAACAAATCTTTGTGCTTAAACTAAATTAATTACGTAGACCAATGGATGTTTTCAGTGGAGTGAGTTTCCACCGTTTCCTTACTCCAAGAAAGAGAGAAAGTGAAAGAGAAAGTAAAGGCCGATTGGAGAAGGCTAGTTCTTTATCCTCAAACTGCAGATGGTCCGTTTAACTGTTTTCTCCCTAGTGAAGCATTCAGTTTTTCCACTAGTTTTCAGTTTTTCCGCAAGTCTGCCATGTAAATAGCAAATGCACCATGGCAAGACGCAATTCTTAAAGGGAATGGGAGATGAGAGACTGATTGGTTTATTCTCAAAACACACCCATAACACATGAAGAGAATAAGCTCAACCCTGTTAGACCATGTGTCGCGGCGCAGAGCGTGTTTTTCCGTCTTTAAAATAACAAAAGTGGATTCTGACACGCCCTTAATGCTTTTGCCCCATGTGCTTTAGACTTTGCACTTAGATCGTTAAAATAGGGCCCTAAATGTCACAGTTTCTGCTTTGTTTCAGTAAATGTTTGACTATATCTCACAATTTTAACTTTATATCTTCTTCTAATTGTGACTGGAATTGCATTATTTTTATATATAATAACTGTGAAAAGTCACAGTTAAGATGTTTATTTTATTATCAAACACAGCGGGGAAAATAAGTATTGAACACGTCATCATTTTTCATCTTTCAGGTGCAGCTGACTTGAATCTTTCACCAGATGTTGATAACAACCATAAATGCAAAGAAACAATATCTAATTAGTTTACAAATAAAGTTAAGTATAATAAAATGAAATCACTCAAGAAAAACAGTATTAAACACGTGAAGAAAGGGAGGTGTAAAAAAGAGGTGAAAGCCCAGACGGCAGCTGAAATCTCTCAGTAGTTATTCAGCAACCATCTGCCCTTCATCATTGTAAATGAATATTAGCTGCTTCAGTCCAACATCTACATTGCCAGGATGATGAAGATGAAACCAGGGTGGACATTTCAGCAAGACAATGATCCAAATCACAGCCAAGGAAACTCTCAAATGCTTTCAGAGACTTTAATCCAATAGAGAATACAAAATAAAGATCAGATTTGATAGACGAGACCCACAGAAGCATCAAAATTTTTACACTCTGTTGAAGTCTGTGAAAAACTCACACCTGAGCAACACATGTGACTTCATTCTCCATATGAGCGGTGTCTTTAAGCTGCCATCACCAAAAAAAGCCTTTTATATAAAGTATTAAATACATTTCAGTCGTTCAGTACTTTCTCCTTGTGTCATGGCATTGTTATTACACAGAACTCATTTTTCAGATTTGTTTTGTTTTGTTTTATTTTCACGTTTGTATTGTTTGGGTTTTTACCAAAATCTGGTTCAATTCCATGTTAACAGCTGCTTTAGAAATATTATTCCCATGAAAAAAACATGAAGTGTTCAGTATGTATTTTCCCCGTTGTATAATGGTTAAATGATCACGTTTTCAAATACATGCCAAGCATCAATTTCCAAAATGATCCTTAAAAAGATCCAGTAAAAATATATATCTTTGCATATATCACAGTTTCCAAAATAATTAAGCTGCACTATTATTATTAGCAAATTTTGCTAATAATCCAATATTTTCCATGTGCCAAAAATCACCACATCTGACAGATTCTGGACATACTGAAAGCCCATTTATATCCACTTGAATCCCAGTGTTACAATGCATTTCATCAGAATCTGACCAAACACCTGAAATCCTGGATTTCATAAAGCACAACATTTATTTTCGCACATTAGCAGTGACAAACATCTTTGAAGGCGCTCTTAAAATATTTGAACGCCGCCGTAACGTGTCAACAGCAGGGTTTTCCCCATCTGCAGAAACACATGTGGAGGATTTCTGGGTGCCTGCAGGAGCTGGAAGTGATTTTTTTATTGGCGGCTGGAGCTGGAGACATGAATCAGGGCCAGTTTTGTGTGTGTGACAGGCCACTTCAGAGCTCGCAGGTGTCCCGCCGCAGAATCCACCTCGAGAATGGCTCTAATTAATGGTGGAGAGAAAGGACATGGGTGGTCCAACTCGCCTTACCTCAATCTGGTCCCACCAGCCGCGCTGCTCCGAAAATATACAAGGCTTTGGACCAGGTTACCCGAGTCTGCCAGGCATCTCTCTTTCAAGCCCAATTTACATTCAGGACCCCTGAAATGCTCGGTCCAAACTTCCGTCAAATCCAGACTTCTTTGTGGCGACCACATCTCAATCTGCTGTCAGGACGGGGAAAAATGTGATTGTTTTCTTCACAGGCCCAAATTGAAGACGCATGTTTGATTCAGGAAAACCTTCCACGGCTCGCCTGCCAAACAGGAAGAAGAGGCTGTAGAGAGAAGGAAGAAATAAGAGCGATCTTCGACGCAATCCTCGGGCCAAAATAAATACAATCTGGCCGACCTTAATGACACCATGTCAATACTGCGGCGCTTCAGAATGAAGACTTGAGAACATGATACGCTTTACTTTAAATAAGCTTTTGTGGTTTCTGCCTAAGCCAACTGGAAAATGAGTATCTTTTGTTTACAAGTACATATTCCATGGCACGTAATGTTTAAAAGGAGATTTGAATCATCTAATCGCCTTGTAATGTAGGTTGTTAGATGTTATGGTTGGGTAAAATGAACAATTGAAGAAATATACCAGGTTAAATTCAGCTCAACAGGCAACGCTTGTGGTAAAATGCTAAGTAAAGCCTTTTAAAAAGTAAAATACTATGTTATGGTGAAGTATTAATTAGTGAAGGACCTAATAACTAAAACACATTTAATTTTATTTAAAAAATTGATATGTGTATTTAAATAAAATGACAAAAGCATTAAACACATGTAAAAAATGTAAGAAAATATATTTAAAAACCTAAAATATAAAACCGTTATTGGAAATAAAGTAGAAATTCAGAGGAATAAAATTCAGAGTTGTAAGAAATGTGTATAGTTATGAGCTTAAATAACGTGTACTACAACAATTAGAACTATAAATAATATAGTTATATATTTAAATAATATATACAATAAACAATACATACAGTACAATGCGCTTATTTCACACGGCAGCCATTTTAAAGAACCAAAGCGAGGCTGCGGTGGGAAGAAACCTGGAAGTATAGGACCAGCACTGTAAACATTGCAGTAATATGCTGTGAAATACAAACCTCCAACTGTTGCAGAGATTTCAAAATGCAGAAATGGTGTAAACATCACTTAAATATAATTCAGTTAAGTTTAATTTAAACAATTAAAAGCAATTTAGCATCAAACAACATCACAATCTTTTTAGGAGTAATATGTTCAAGTGTCCTCCTGGGCTTCAGTTCATGGCAGCTGTAAACACCGTGAGGACGCTTGCCTACTTCAGTCTATGTAATCCGGTGAGCGATAAAACACTGCAGTCCACTAGCACATCCTCGTGTCGTCTGTAATAGTGATGTCCCGGTACTGAAGTTTTAAGACCGTCTATTTCCAACCCAGGCTCATTCTGAGAACGTAGTCCTGTGGACGTTTCTGGAGACCACGAAATACATCCCGTGAGGTACGCATTTTTGCAGTTTTTGCTTTCGCGAATCCGCGAGAGGCCGCTGTGCGCGCTTTTTCCCGCGCCGTTCTCAAGTAAACCCACTAGAGGCTGCTGTCGAACGACCTTCCGCCTGTTTGCCTGGATGACAGAATGATTGACTGTGCGACCAGCCAATCGGCTGACCCACTCTCCTCCTTCCCTAAACCCAACCAACGACGATTCACAAAAGCCGTCCAGAAAAAGTAAAGCCCTCATCTGATTTTTACCACATTTTCAGATTTTGACCACATTCTCACCCTGTGATGAACTTGTTCGCTTTGTTTTTTTACCTGATTTCTGGAACCGCTCTTCCCCGGACTCGAACCCGGTCGTCGTCAGCCCCTCTCTGCGCCTCGAGTCCGCCAAAGTACACAAAGAGCTAACCGGACAAACTGGTTGCGGCGGGAAAGCCCTCCACACGGAGGCGAGCGGCCGGCTGGAAAGCGGCGAAAGGAACGGCGTCACACCGCCTCACAGCATTCACTTAAAAAAATTTAATGCAGCTGTATGTACCCCCAGCTATGTGTTTCGCAGTCTCCAGAAATGTCCACGGGACTACGTTTTCAGAATGAGCCTGGGTTGTCTATTTCCCGCTAAATTAACATTGAAGCGCCGCTGAGCCCGGATGACTCGACTGATCTTCATGGCTGCTTCGCGCTCAAGTCTCCGTGTATTTGTCTTTGCACTCAGTTTACCGCCCTTCATCCAGTGCGAACACAAATACACGGAGACTGGAGTCTGTGTTTGTCACAGCATTCAATCACAAGCATTTCTGTTGCGCACGTGAACACAATGGCAAATCAACCCTGTTTTAAGAAAGCCATCAACAGTGCCTTAAATATTAGCGGGAAATTGATGGTTTTTCTTTTAATTCAGTATCGTAACAAGTCTATTATAGTGAAAGAATCAGTATATTAACTCCAGTTTGATAAAAGGGGTCTAAAACGTGTGTTTGGGAAAGAAAATGTTAGCTAACTAGTGCCATTTCCCTTAACTTAGCTGAAAATGAGTTCTGATATCCCTTTTTATTTTCACCATTCATTCAGAACGGACCTTCAGGTCACTCGGAAGGTGGTGAAATTATAAATTTATGTTACTTTCTCTTCGCTGATAAGATATACAGCCAAGTACACAACGTTCCAATGTGACTCCCAACAATACTTTTGGGTTTCTTCCCACCGCAGCCTCGATTTTGCTTTTAAAAATGGCGGCCACGTGAAATCAGTCTATGGGCTTTATGCACAGCTAGTGTTTTTCAGCCAACGCTACTCTTTCAGTAAAAGGTTATGTGACTATTTTACATTTTATAAGGTTCTTTTTAGGGCATTGACATCGTAATGTAATTAAAATACAATCAGTTAAAAGTTGTTCAAGCATAAAACAAGATGACAGACCGTGTAAACTCGGCTAGCGCAGAAACTCCATTGAAAATTCATTCATTCATTCATTTTCTTTTTCAGCTTAGCCCCTTTTTTAATCTGAGGTTGCTCCAGCAGAAAGAACTGCCAATTTATCCAGCATAAGCTTTACGCAGCGGATGCCCTTTCAGCTGCAACCGATCACTGGGAAACACCCATACACTCTCATTTACACATACACATTAATTAATTTATTTTCTTTGTGGCTTAGTCCCATTTTTAATCTGGGGTCGCCACCGCGGAATGAACCGCCAAATTATCCAGCATATGTTTTACGCAGTGGATGCCCTTCCAGCTGCAACCCAGTGCTGGGAAACTCTCACACCCTCTGATTCACACACATACACTACGGACAATTTTAGCTTACTCAATTCACCTGCACCCATTTCTTTGGACTTGTGGGGAAACCGGAGCACCCGGAGGAAACCCACGCGAACACAGGAAGAACATGCAAACTCCACACAGAAATGCCATTGAAAATGCTGGTGTAAAATACTTTTTCACATTTTAAAGACATGGCGGGGAAAAATGGAATTTAACCCAGTGCTTCTGGTCCGGTCTGAGACCCACTTTATATCATATATCTATGAGGCAGTGAAGATCAATTATTTTTAAAGAAAACAGATCTTAAACGTGGCGATTTTGTAATTGGAAAGACAGTTCAGCAGAAGCCACTGGGATGGCTGTCTAAAAATAAAAGTCTGTGTACATAAACCGCACTACTAGAAGTGAAATTGAAACTATAAGACTTACATCTACAGATATATAACTTACAAGAATTCGTAATTGATAATATCCTTAGTAATTCTATTGAATTTTAGAATTCAGTTCAGAATGTTTTCATAATTTGAAAACATGGCAAAAAAGGGCTTTTCTTTTTCTGCATTGTTTTTTATAACACCTCATTTGGGTTTAGGGAAGAGGGTGGGCGGGTCAATCGGTGCTTTTTAAAACACTATTGGTTGGGTTTAGGGAAGGGGGTGGGTGGAGTGATTGCTTGGTCAGTCAGTCAGCCAGTTGATATCGGCCTCTAGTGGATTTACTTGAGAACAGCAGGCCTGAGAAATTTGAGATCTGAAAAAGCATACACCGCAGCCTCTGGCGGATTCACAAAAACAAAAACTGCAAAAAATGTAGCTCCTGGGACATATTTGGCGCTCTTCAGAAATGTATATGAGGGTAAGTAATCAGAATGAGCCTCGGTTAAATGTTTTGGGTCATGGGCGCCGTTGGGGGATGGGGGGGGTCGAGGGTTAGGAGTTAGGATGATACTAAGGGCCCATGAACTGTAGGGGCCCCAGGAGTTACTATTATGTCTTTAAGAATTATGGAGTGATAAAAAAAAAATTCCCTCAAGATTCTCAAAATTCCCTCATTACAAATCCTAGACTTTAATATAAACAACAAAATCAACAAGAATTTTGTGTTCCTTGTGCATAATTTGCATATTTTAAAGTAACGTTTTAGATAACTTGTAATACAATACATTTTAATGTAATCAATCAACGTTGGAAATAGGATGAGAATTATATTAGCTATTTGTTTTACCATATTCTCCTGCAGTGCCTTTGCTTTACCTCCACTAGAAAAGGGTTTCCCACAGCCCATAAACACTCACTTTCATAACTTGCTGTTAACACCTCTCGTAATGATCAAGACTTTACCACAAAACCAACACAAGTTATCACAACGTCTCTCAACATCTCCCCAGCGTCTTGGAGGCTTACAGTAAACGCTTACATGACTCAAATCTCCCAGGACGTCCCGTCTCGAAGCAGCTCCCATCCACAGACATGTTATTCTAATGGGTTAATGATCGCCTCTCCAGTTAGAGTGCCATTAAACGCAGAGCAAACTGTATCTCTTTCTGTCCAACACACACACATTAACGCTGAGACCTAATTGATGGAGATTCTTCCCTATCAAAACGGTCCACCACCATAAATGCCATTCCAGTGTGTCGCGCTGTTCAAACAGTGGCTCTGTGTTAATGGTTAGGTAGACGTATTTGCTCTGCATTAGTCGGTACCTGAGCCCGCACAATAGTGACCCTTGATGATGGAGGAAGCAGACAAAAACAGAAAGAGGGGAGAACTAAATGGGTTTGAGTGCTGCAGAATGTCTTACCGACATTTGGCCCCTTTGGGAAAAGGTCAGCAAACATTTTAGTAGGTTGGATACTAATCACTGCTCAATGGATATACTTGCTTTTGGTTTAATTGGGCAGCAAAGGTTGAGAAGGTGTACGCTTGCGTTTATTTTTTATGAAACAGACCTGCACAATTAATCGACAGCCAATTTTTATGTGCATTTCGTCAGTAAAGCCATAGTTTGTCTCAAACACCTGCTTTCAGATGGTGCAGTGTTTACTACACACATTGTGAAACACAATTAGTTGGCTTTACTTTAAAAAAGTGAGTAAACAAATTGCTTTTGGGACAATTAGCTGACTTTACTTTAAAAATTTGGTAAACCTTTTGCTTTTAAAGTGATTAGTTAACTTTACTTATAAAAAGTGAGTTAACCAGTTGCTTATAAAGCGATTAGTTGACTTTACCTAATAAAGTGAGTAAACGTTGCTTTCAAAGCAACTAGTTGACTTTACTTTAAAAAAGTGAATAAACCAGTTGCTTTTAAAGCGATTAGTTGACTTTACTTAATAAAGTAAGTAAACGTTGCTTTTAAAGCAATTAGTTGACTTTACTTTAAAAAAGTGAATAAACCAATTGCCTTTAAAGTGATTAATTGGCTTTAAAAAGGTGAGTAAAACCATTGCATTTAAAGCGATTAGTTGACTTTACTTTATAAAGTGAGTACACCCATATCTTTAAAGGCGATTAGTTGACTTTACTTTATAAAGTGAGTACACCCATAGCTTTTAAAAGCGATTAGTTGACTTTACTTTATAAAGTGAGTACAACCTATTGCTTTTAAAGTGATTAGTTGACTTTACTTTATAGAGTGAGTACACCCATTGCTTTTAAAGCGATTAGTTGACTTTACTTTATAAAGTGAGTACACCCATAGCTTTTAAAGTGATTAGTTGACTTTACTTTATAAAGTGAGTGCAACCTATTGCTTTTAAAGTGATTAGTTGACTTAACTTTATAAAGTGAGTACACCCTTTGCTTTTAAAGTGATTAGTTGACTTTACTTTATAAAGTGAGTACACCCATAGCTTTTAAATCAATTAGTTGACTTTATTTTATAAAGTGAGTACACCCATAGCTTTAAAAGTGATTAGTTGACTTTACTTTATAGAGTGAGTACACTCATTGCTTTTAAAGCAATTAGTTGACTTTACTTTATGAAGTGAGTACACTTATTGCTTTTAAAACAATTAGTTAACTTTACTTTTAAAAAAGTGAGTACACCCATTGGTTTTAAAGCAATTAGTTGACTTTACTTCATGAAGTGTGTACACTCATTGCTTTTAAAACAATTAGTTGATTTTACTTTATAAAGTGAGTACACTCATTGCTTTTAAAACAATTAGTTGATTTTACTTTATAAAGTGAGTACACCCATTGCTTTTAAAGTGATTGGTTGACTTTACTTTAAAAAAGTGAGTACACCCATTGGTTTTAAAGCAATTATTTGACTTTACTTTATAAAGTGAGTACACCCATTGCTTTTAAAATGATTAGTTGACTTTACTTTATGAAGTGAGTACACTCATTGCTTTTAAAGCGATTAGTTGATTTTACTTTAAAAAAGTGAGTACACTCATTGGTTTTAAAGCGATTAGTTGACTTTACTTTATAAAGTGAGTACACCCATTGGTTTTAAAGTGATTAGTTGACTTTATAAAGTGAGTACACTCATTGTTTTTAAAATGATTAGTTGACTTTACTTTAAAAAAAAGTGAGTACACCCATTGGTTTTAAAGCGATTAGTTGACTTTACTTTATAAAGTGAGTACACTCGTAGCTTATAAAGCACTTAGTTGACTTTACTTTAAAAAGTGAGTTTTCCAATTGCTTTTAACGTGATTAGTTGACTTTACTTAAAAAAGTAAGCCTGTTGGAAATAAAGCGATTAGTTGACTATTTTATAAAGCGAGAAACCTAATTTTTAAAGTGATTAGATGACTATTTTAAAAGGTGAGTAAACCTGTTGATATTAAAGCAATTAGTTTACATTACATAAAAAGTGAGCAAACATATTGCTTTAAAAGTGATTCGTTGACTTTGCATAGAAAGTGAGTAAACCTATTGCTTTTAAAGTGATAGCTGACTTTACTTAAAAAGTTGAGTAACCCAGTTGATATTGAAGCTTTTTGTTGACTTTACATAAAAAGTGAGTAAACCTGATTCTTTAAGTAAATGCAATGCCTTAAAATTATTAAGAAATCTATCTGCATTATAAAAAAGTAAGCTAAAGCAACTTAACAGTTCCAAGTTACAGGTTTGCTTACTTTTTTAAGTTAAGCAATGTGTTTTACAGTGAACCATAGTACAGCCATAGTTGCTTTAAAGTGAGCCGTAGCTATGTCTTTGACAAGATGCAAAAGCAAAAATTGAAAACAATCTAATCTGCACACTTAAATCATTGATCGTCATTAATAATTTCCAATTTGACAGCTGTGTTTTTTATGTATTATTTAATAATTTGCAGTATGACAAACGCAAGTCAGGGACTAAGCCGAAGGAAAATGATTGAATGAATGAATGAATGAATGAATGAATGAATGAATGAATGAATGAATGAATGAATGAATGAATGAATGAATGAATGAATGAATGAATGACAAAGGCAATCTCTGCAATTTGTAACTTTGTGATTTTGTGGCAAATTCACATTAAATTTGGTTCACACTTTATTTTGATTTTCCGTTGAATTGAAGTAACACTGCATCTACATGCCAACTAATTCTCATTAGATTATAAGTAAACTGTTAGGTTTGGGTTTAGGTTTAGGGTTAGTGTAAGTTGACATGTACTTGCAAAGTTTCTTATAGTCAGTTAAATGTCTGTTTACTAGCTGTATCCACAGATATTAAGCAGACAGTCTACTAATTCTCAAATGGACCATCAAAATAAAGTGTTACCTAATTGTGATCTTACATTTTAGTATGATTAGTTCATTCCCTCAATGAGGGTTATGGTTAGGGGTGGGGTTGGGGGTACGCCTTCTTTTAAAAATCATGTTTTCATATAACTGAAATAGTATGAATTTGTATGAATTTGCCACTTTTCTGACAATATGTATAATAGTTACATTCCCTCATTAGATTGAGCTGGTATAACACCTGGAGTAGAGCAAATGGAATGAATTGACAAATACTTCAAAAAAGTATAAAAGTAACATTTTACACATTTATGGCAATATAAATGCTATTTCATCCTAATAAATCAGCTCAAGACAAATGCAACACCTTAGCTGAACCCTTAAAATGATCATATAAAATCTGGACTGGAGTAATGCAAGTAAATGCAATGGCAGAAAAAAAATATTGCATATTTCCATAAATAATTCATTCATTCATTTTCTTTTCGGCTTAGTCAGTTTATTAATCATGGGTCGCCACAACGGAATGAACCGCCAACTTATCCAGCATATATTTTACACAGCGGATGCCCTTCCAGCTGCAACCCAACATTGGGAAACACCAATACGACACAGCCAATTTAGCTTATTCAATTCACCTATAGCACATGTCTTTGGACTATTGGGGAAACTGGAGCACCGGGAGGAAACCCACGCGAACATGGGGAGAACATGCAAACTCCATGCAGAAATGCCAATTGTCCCAGCCAGGGTTCGAACCAGCTACATTCTTGCTGTGAAGCAATTGTACTACCCATTAAATCACCATGACGCCCTTATAAATAATTTTTTTTATAAATAAAATAGATTTTTGTTAATGATTTAAAAAAAAAAAATTATGTTAAATGTCTGACATAAATTTCATTTGAATTACAAAAATAACAAATACAACTTATATAATGAATTGCTATTTTATCTAACAAATACCATATACCAATAATAAATATTGTGTTTGGTGTTAAAATGAAATTCTGAAAATAAAAATTCTATGAAATTAATAAAATGGCATTAGTTTTTTTTCAACAGTGGATACAATCCTTTTTTTATTATTGTTTTACATCAAATAAATTGGTTGGTCAATAAAAATGTGTAATCTTGATAGCAGAAATCCTGAATTTGCTATTCTTAAAAATTTGTAAAAAGTACAATTGTTCCTAATTGTTTCATTTTACAAGAAGAGCCTGCTTGCATCCAGAAACTAAATGATCTCTTTTATAAACTCCTTGTAAAGCAGTTTATACACCCTTTAATAGATTCTCAATACAATCAACATGAAGTGCTAACGAGGAACCGAATAATGCACAAATGCGTGTTGTGCACAACTCCTGAAGCCTCATAAGAGGGCAAATCTTGCCACCTTCTCTGCCTGATATATTGATCCAGGGCTGTTATGTGCAATTAGCTTTTATTAGACCTTACAGTTGACACAAGCAGATATCATTGAAAATGACAGAATGGATTTACAATATTGGCAGGGTGATAATTGCCCTTCTAGGGCCGCGTAAGTCCTTGGGAGGCAACAAAAAAGGAATATCTTAATGTTTGCCTGATGTGAGCGGAGGAGACTTAAGAGGCTTCTAGTAGTTTCCTATCAGTTCTGAGTCATTAGCGGAGTGCTGGATCGGGCTATTGTGAAGGTGTGAGATGAGGTTTCCGTGCACCGTCGGCTTGGCTTTTTTTTCGTTCTGCTCTGCTGGGCGAGGGGTGGGTGTACAGAGGGCTATTGCCCCATGCAGGGGTCAGGTAGAGGCGACGGGGCGGCCTGTCACTGGAGCTCATTCAGCTATGATTTAAAACAAACACCACAGCCGTGTTCAGCAAATTGAAAAGGAGCCGGCTTGTTGAGGTTAAAGGATTATTGTGAATAAATTACTGTCTAATTTGACTTATTGCTGTTTTGTACAATAAAAGAAAACACTTTTCGTGTGTAAAAAATAAATTCACATTTTTGGCATGGTCTGATTGTAATTTGGTAAGTCTGAGTTGAATGAGTCTGAATTAGATTAATAGGATCTAATGAGCCTGAATTTTGAGTCTATATGGCATGAGTATAAATTAGATTAGTCTTAATTCTACATTTGATCAGTGTGAACTGGAATTTGATGAGTCTTAATTGAATTAGTCAGCATTAAATGAGTCTGAATTGAATTAGTTTGCATTAAATGGGTCTGATTTGAATGAGTCTGAATTGAATTAGTCTGCATTAAAAGAGTCGGAATTGAATTAGTCTGCATTAAATGAGTCTGAATTGAATTAGTCTGTATTAAGTGAAGCTGCGGTCACACTGGGCTTTTCCTTCCATAGACTTTCATTCATACGCACGCGAATGCGTCAGACCGGAAACGCGGGGTCATGCGTTAAGTTTCGCAGTTCGCTGCGGTGCAAAGTTCAAGCTTTGTGAACTCTGACCTGCGAAATCGCATCACTTGACTGCGTGAGACCAATCGAGGATCAAAACAGGACCTCTCTGGACAGAAATTTAAAACATGGAGCTATCGCTCGCTTTTTTAAATGTCTAATTATCTTGTTTAATCCCGCCCCTTTTCGCAGCGCCATACAACAGAATTTCGCATGGACAAAGCCCAGCTTAAGTCTGAATTGAATTAGACTGCATTAAATGGGTCTGAATTGAATTAGCCTTCATTAAATGAGTCTGAATTGAATTAGTCTGCATTATTCATTCATTCATTTTCTTTTCGGCTTAGTCCCTTTATTAATCTGGGGTCGCCACAGTGGAATGAACCACCAACTTATCCAGCATTTGTTTTATGCAGCAGATGCCCTTCCAGCTGCAACCCATTACTGGGAAACACATACACACTTATTCACACTCACATACACTTTGGACAATTTAGCCTACCCAATTCACCTGTACCACATGTCTTTGGACTGTGGGGGAAACCAGAGCACCCGGAGGAAACCCACGCGAATGCAGGGAGAACATGAAAACTGCACACAGAAACGCCAACTGACCCAGCCGAGGCTCAAACCAGTGACCTTCTTGCTGTGAGGCGACAGAACTACCTACTGCGCCACTGCATCGCCCTAGTCTGCATTAAATGAGTCTGAATTCAGAATGTTTGGTTTAAATTACAAAATGTTTACTATTTAGTCTCAATATAAATTTGATGAGTCCAAATTGTAGAAATATGTGTCTAAATTCCGAATTAGCTGAATTAATCTGCATACTGAATTGAATGAGTCTCAATATTAATTTGATTAAAATTAAGTCCCTCTAAATTGGATGAATGTGAATAGGATTAATGGGCAGTGCAATGGCTCAGTGGTTAGCACAGTCACCTCATAGCAAGAAGGTCACTGGTTCAAGTTCATGTGAACGAGGTAGTGTATGGGTTTACCAGCACTTGCGGTTCATGAGTTAGTGTTCTATCAGTGCTGGGTTGCAGCTGGAAGGGCATCAGCTGTATAAAAAACATATGCCAGAGTAATTGATGGTTCATTCCACTGTGGTGACTCCTAATAGATCAGCGACTAAGGAGAAAAAAATGAGTGAGTAGGTGAATTGGATAAATCTGAATGTGATTTATCTGAATTTGATAAGTCTAAATTCTGAATTTGATAAGTCTAAATTCTGAAATTGATGAAAGGGGATTGAGTGGATTCTGAATTTAATCAACACAATTTTAAAAAATTGAAGTTAGCTCACATGTGAGTTTGAGCCCACATATACCTCATTACGCCTCTGAAACCTTGCACTGAGTATGAACACAATCAATGAATCATCTTTGTTTTATCTGTATATATTTCTTTGACTCTCAAAATGGTGGTATGCTTGCATACAGTACATGAATCACCAAAAACAACATTCTACTGACAAGAAAATTCACCCACATCTCTGAAGGCCTGAGGTTTTTTTCAACACATGTTCAATGCTCTCCATACTTTACAAATCAAATTTGCTTTTAGCCTTTTGCCACTTTTATTAAGAAGAAAACACTATTAGAAATGAGATTCAAACCTGGATATAGCACGAGGACTCAATATGCCATCTTAAAATGCCTTCAAATGTGTGAACATTCACAACATTTTCAATCACTTCCACACTTATCTACACTTATTTAATCATCTGCTCAGCATGATACAATCCTCATCCTCAGCGTTCGACATTCCGGAACCATGTGTTTTCATATTTGCAACCATAATGTTATACATTCAAGACACCAGTCAGTTCTGATTCATTTCTAGGATCAGGATCAAACCTCATTTCCCCATGTTGTGGTTTCGAAAGTGTTTTGTTTCCAGCCTCACATGTGCTTTGTTTTGGTTTTCGTGGCGACCGCAAACACCTGACAGAACCACGAGCGCCATTGTTCCACGAAGCTCTTGAAAATAGAAGCATATAGGAAGCAATGAACAATGACTGTTGCTTGACCCGCTAATGGATCTAGCAGCTTGTTTTCTCTTCTTTTCTTTTTTTCTCTCTTCTCCTTAGTCCTCTGCCAAAGAGAGAAACCCGAAGAAAACATATGGGGTTTAATTAAACATGAACAGGACAGATCCGATCAGTTCAGAGCTGACATTCCTCTCGTACAGTGTAGGAATGCTAATGCAAACACAGGTATAGAGAAACACGAAACAAACACGATAAGCGGACCGTATGACTCAGAAATGCCGTGGCACAAATCCCAGCCCTTTCCCAGGCTCCGGGTGCTGTTTACTCTCCCAACAATGCCGACAACACTCGCTCTCCACTCTCATCCCCTTGTTCTTACTGTTCATTGATGACGGCCAATGAAGGTCAACAAAACCACACACACTCGCTTAGCTAATACTACACAAAGCAAAGCATTAGCACTGTCACAGCCAGGAAACATCTACTAAATCTGAACATCCCACGCCCTTTGGCTTTTTTTTTTTTTCTTCTATTTTTTCCATCGTCACCATGTATGTGATATCAACAGCTTTGAGGTGTGGGGGCATGAGAACTGTTCATTGAGTTTTACACCTCAAATATCAACATTGTATCACTCTGATGATTGCACACCAATTATTTAGGGAATTACTTACAGAATTGACAGGGGTTTGTCATCAATTAACAATCCATCTGTTGACAAGCTTTCAATGGAAGATGTAGAAATACATCTACACTAGTGGGAGAGCAAATAATATTCTTATTAGAAGCAAACCTTGAAGCAGAATAGATTAATTAAAGCATTATCTTGTATATTTCTTAGATTCAGACTTCTAGGGAAACTCTATAAGAATGGTAAAGACGGTTAAAATGAGCTGAAATGTTCGATAAACAAACATGGATAGGATTTGTCGAAAGGTTTGAGTGGCGCTTGAGTAATTTGTTTTGGAAATGTGCATTTTTCTGTGCAGATTTACTGTGGGGCTGATCATGAGATCAGCACGTATACACTACTTTTTAATCACAGTTTTATCAGAACAGAGACGCGGCTCACATTATGTTTGTTGAATTATATGACCATATCATTTTAGACAATGATTTTAATAGTACAATAAAACTTAAAGTGCAGTCATAAAGACGTAAGCCAGTGCTAAATGCCAAAGTCACCATGCAGTGGATTTATGATGAAAACAAACATAATAATAATACAAATAATATAAGGATTTATTAATTTATTATTAATTTCATGACAAATCCAATGGTGATCAAATATTTTCTTTGAATATACAATCTTTGTATATACATATATACAGTTGAAGTCAGAATTATTAGCCCCCCTAATAACTCATTTCTAATAACTGATTAATTTTATCTTTGCCATGATGACAGTAAATAATATTTTACTAGATATTTTTCAAGACACTTCTATACAGCTTAAAGTGACATTTAAAGGCTTAAGTACGTTAATAAGGTTAACTGGGCAGGTTAGGGTAATTAGGCAAGTTATTGTATAATGATGGTTTGTTCTGAAGACAGTCGAAAAAAATTAGCTTAAAGGGGCTAATAATTTTGACCTTAAAATGGTTCATAAAAAATAAAACAAATAAGACTTTCTTCAGGAGAAAAAATATATGACATTCTGTGAAAATTTTCTTGCTCTGTTAAACAATATTTGGGAAATGTTTAAAAAAGAAAAGGGGGGGGGGGGGGGCTAATAATTCTATAAATGCTCAGCATAATTGAGAACACATCCTATTTTGAAAATGAATATTTCTATCCATTTCTCTGTGAATATAGGTAATGTATTTTGGTGCATTTAAACAAAACAGAATTATTAATCAGATATATTTATTAAAATAATATTTTAGTCACCAAACATATTTAGAAATTAAAAGATAATACAATTAAATTTAAGCAAAATTTTGCAAAAAAAATTGTAACCAACAATTTTTTTTAAATTTGTAATTAATATTTTTCTATAACGTATAAGTTTGGGTGTACTTGGTTTTGGGCCGCTATCGTAAGTTATTTTGTTAGATAAGCTCAGAGATAGATAGATATGTGAGGGGTGTACATATATATGCTGAGCACTGTATAAATGAAAAGTTCAGATGCAAAAAGACACAAAAAAGTGTCGTCTGATATTTCCATAGAAAATTCGCATTTTTCTCAGACTCCTATGTTTGTTGAGTTATTTCATTTTAAAAACCATGAAAGGAACATATTCTTTGCCATAAAATTGAAATTACTGAACCTACACATTGGAGCCTGATAAAAATGTAAATTTTTTAAGAAAATTTCAGTCACCATTTAGAGGTTTTTGCATCTGAACTCTTTACATAAATAAGCATTTATTTTTATTTACCGAAACATTATGTACGTAAATATATGTGTATAAGCTATTTCCCAAAGAAATATTGTTCATTTATTCAGCTTAAAACTAAATAACTAAAACTTATCCAAAATTAATAGTATAAAATATATAAATATGTAAAATAAAAACAATAAAATTACAAAAATACTAATAATTTACTATAACATTAAAACATTTTAAATTCAGAATAAAAAAAATTTAAGAAAAATACACTGTAAACACTGATGATCAATGTATCACAACAACATGTTAATTGAACTCAAAAATAAATGGACAAAAATAAGTTAACCATGTTTCAACTTATTTCACCTTATTATCAAATGCAAAAGTTTGTTATTTTCTATCATTGATTTAGGACTATGGGGGAAATGACTGGGAATACCAAATGGCAGTGAACCAGCAAACTACCTGCTCTACAAACAAGTGTGTTTATGACTATACATGAAAATAATTTATTCATCCAATCATTTTCATTTCGGCTTAGTCCCTTTATTAATCTGGGTTTGCCACAGCGGAATGAACCGCCAACTTAATCAGCATATGTTTTGCACAAGGGATGCCTATCCAGCTGCAGCCCATCACTGGGAAACATAAAAATAATATAATAATATAAGAAGAAAATACCAGTTTGTTGCATCAATCAGCATAACGAGCTAAAAAATCAATGGAAGTGAATGAGACCTGAAATCTGGAGCCAATAAGATTCCAATGGCTGCATGCACTCATATGTAAAAAAATAAGGTCAATGCAAGATTTAGCTTGGTATTTCAGCTGAATGTAATGTAAATTGGAATTACCTGCAAGATTAATTTGATTCAACTAATGTTTTAGGCCCTAAAATGTTAAAATAACACTGATTAAATCAACAAAATCATGTTGAATCAAGTACAATTTTTGTTTTCTGTCCAAAATATGTGATATACTGTATATCTCAACGCATATACCGATTAGGTTGAATACTATGAGTTTTTTTTAGTTCGCCACCTATAATTTCAGTAGCCATAAACCCAGCTCTCAGCAGCACATACATGACTTGAATATCTCTTTGTTCGTCAGTCTGCATGATCCGGTTTTCATTAGCTCCCGAATCCCTCTCCTCCACCACTGAAACCTTGACCCCAGCCGCGCTACACTTAACCATGTTTTATTCTGCTGTAAAGACCTCTGTGTTTAGTGCAGAGCTCCATCCAGAATCGTAAAACACGGCTAGGGGGGGGGGACGCAAGCAGGGACAGGGGTTAAGTTGACAAATCCCCCAGCTTTGAGCCTCAGCGGGCTGGTAATCTCTCTGGTAAGCAAAGAGCTCTCAGGTACCTTTGTGTTATCAGCGAACGTCCACTTGTACTAGTCAAGACGCTGTTGTTTCGTGCCTTGTAGCTGCTGTGGGACGGTGACATGAGGGTCATCAGGTCCCCGAGCTTCAGTCAACAGGCCTGTGTTTGCCAGGACCACTTGTGCCGAGACGCTTTATCTTTTGACGCCAAAATTAGATGGCATTGTTGCCTCTCGCCTTGCATGAAATTGCTCTTTTGTGTGGAGTGCTGTGGAAAGATGGGAAGAAAGAGAGGATTGTTGAATATTTGGACATATGAATGTGTTTGAAGAGTTTAAAAATATTACATTTCATATATATATATATATATATATATATATATATATATATATATATATATATATATATATATATATATATATATATATATATATATATATATATATATATATGAAATGAATAAATAATATTAGGTATTGTGCAAACATCTGAGATATGTAAAGTTGATAAACAAATAAAAAGTATATTAAACTGCATTGAGATGTTGTTTATATTTTCCTATACATATATTAATACTCTAAATAAACTAAAACAATAAAATTAATACACTAAATAAATAGATAAAATGCATCTATGTCACATCTATGTAATATTAATAAGTATGCAATAATATGTTAATAATGAATAAATGTTATACATATAGATCCTAAATGTAATGTGTTATGCCTTGATAGATGGATAGATAGATAGACAGACAGACAGACAGACAGACAGACAGACAGACAGACAGACAGACAGACAGACAGACAGACAGACAGACAGACAGACAGACAGACAGACAGATAGATAGATAGATAGATAGATAGATAGATAGATAGATAGATAGATAGATAGATAGATAGATAGATAGATAGATAGATAGATAGATAGATAGACTGTAAAAGATTATTGGTTGCTTTAAATTTTGAAGCTGAATCAAATTAACCTTATGAGTCCATTCAACTTATATTTTGCTAACCTGACTTAAAATAGCTTGCGTAACTTATCAAATTAAGTTACAACATGATTAACTTAGTTAAATGAGTTACAATTAACTAAAAAAATGTTGGCAGGACTAACTGATCATATAATTGTTTACAGTGTAGATAGATAGACTTTAAAAATAACTATATTTTGAATATGTGATATAAATGTAGTAATTATGCAGTAATTAATAATATTTATGTTAATAATTAATAAATCTTATACATTTAGATCCTATATATTTAATGTGTTAGGCCTCAATAGATAGACAGACACCCAGGTAGATAGATAGATAGATAGATAGATAGATAGATAGATAGATAGATAGATAGATAGATAGATAGATAGATAGATAGATAGATAGATAGATAGATAGATAGATAGATAGATAGATAGATAGATAGATAGATAGATAGATAGATAGATATAAATTCACTACTGTTATGTATTTATATATGCATTTATGTGTAAATATAAACAAATAACCACTAACATGAATATAAAATGTTTCACGTATTATGGTCTACACACATTTTGTATATAAAACACTTTGCATAATGTATGATTCAAACACGGCCTTGTTTTACGGAGGCCTATATTCATCCCAATAAATAAACGTATACATAAACAATTAAGATATGTGTTTTTTGGTGTCTGTATACAAACACCTAGAGTATAAACATATACTTTGGAGGTGTGTTTACATGTATTTATTTCCGTCTGTGAGGTGTGACTTCATCTGATCCCGCAGTCAGAGAACACGCGTGTCCATCCTGTTCCTCACACGTCCAATAAAACCGCTCGTGTTTGGCAGAAACTAGTTCAAAGTTTGCGGCCCACTATCAACCTGTTGTGTTCTTTTGATCTTGCATTTTACCACCTGTCTCATTTCCATTCAGTCATTGCCGTGGACGGTCTTGTCCGCCGGTTAATCATTCCTTCAGTACTATCTGTCCGCTCCGGCTTATCTGTCCGTGTGTCACTTTATAACTGGCTCTTATCAATCTTGTCCAGCTCCACGTGATCTGGGCAAACCTATCAACCTCAGAAGTTTTGAATATTGTTGAGGAGGTAAGATATGACTGCAGGTTTAGTGCAGGTCATGGTGAGGGGGGATGAGGGCTGAGAAAGTCAAGAGATGTCAGGCGGATGGTTTGGGACAAAAAACACCTCAATTTTCTATACAAACGACGGTGAATGATTTGGAAAGAATGGACGCGTTTTGTGGGATTTAACTAGCCGCTCAGGTGGATCACCTGGTGTATTTATGCCCTAAAATGTCTAGTAGTTTTGAGGGTGAATTAGGACAACGTGACTGCAAAGACTTGGGTAAGTGTGTGTGTACTTGCTTTTCATTGTGTTAAATTAACAATCTTGAGGAAAATGTGAGGAATTGTGAAGCGCAAATGAAAGATTTGAAGTGGTCGGGTGTGAAAGGTTGGCCTGTTGATGATTTTTTTTTCCTCTTTATTGCCGACTTTATGACCTTTCTGTGCTGTTAAGACGGTATATAATTTAGTAAACAAGGATGTAGTGTGCTTTATATCGTGTGTAATGACATAAACAACAATTTACGCGTTTTATTGCGCTGTTTTGTTACTGATAAGCGGAGAAAGAAGTAACGGAATTTATGAATAATTTTAAAGCAGCATAACATTTAATACTTTAGTTTTAGTTGATAAATATTATATATACTAATATTTGTATTATTAAACCACAGTATAATAGCTATAAAAGTAAAATATGACTATTTTAATGAATGGTCAAATGTCTGAAAAATTATTTTTCACCATCGACGAGAAGGAAATCTAAATAGCATTTCAAAACATATATCTAGTTTTAAAACAATCGCATATTAATATAGTATTTAACATTATATAACGAGTTCTTAGAAATTAGGTCTAAAATTGTGCTTGTTTGCTTTGATTTTCGGATTGAATTCGTGTTAATATTTACTCTATATATGTGCCAGCTCCTTTCGTTATGTTGTAAATCATGTGTTATGATTTGTATAACGGATTTTTATAGTTTTATAACTGTATTATTGACATGTCATCCCGCATAGACCTCGCGTTCAGAGCGAGTTAAAACATTTTATAGAAAGATTCCTTGCATCTTTCCCCACACATTATAGTTATACATTTTTTTTATTCAATTTAAATTATTTAGTAGGCCTACAGATATAAAATTATTAAATATTCGGATATAATTAAACTACAAAACTGTTCTTTCTACTGTAGTTTTAACATGAATAATGCATCTTCTAATTTATTGAATCACTATGTTTTATTTATTTTCACAAATCAAACTTTTAAAATCTTTTAGCATCTTGCTGCCTATAAGAAAGTCGCAAATATAACAAAACGCATTTTTTAGAAATTATTTCAGATCTTATATTAAATTTTATTTTGCCTGATTTTTGTCTTGCTTTTCATTGCGCTTTCTCTATATTTTTAATAGCTACAAACAAACACTTTACCCTCCGGTCGGCTAAATCACCACATACCTCCCGGTGCTCCTGTTAACAGCGCGGCGTATCTCGTAATGTTCAATTAGTTTAGTTTGTCTGTGTGTGTTTGCCGGTGCAACTGAGGCGCTGATTCTCGGGCTCGTTTCTGATTGGACAAACGCGTGACGCCAGCGCACCGATCTGAGCGCTGATTTGTCGACGCGGTGTCAGTGCGGCGTAAACAAAGCAGCGAGGAGCCGTTTGAACTTCACAGATAGAGCGACACGGAGCGCGCGCGGAGGAGGGGCTCGTGCCAAGTTCCTGACAGTTCGCGCACTCCGATTTAAAGACCAGCATCATAGTCACTGCAAAGACCACCCGAATGAACTTACACAGCCTGTGAAGAACTAAAAGAAAAAGGGTAGTCGAAGTTAAGCCGGGGATTTGTTTCGGACGTTTGGACGGCGTTTTTGAGAATCTGTGGCGTTCCTCTGGCGCGCAGGCGGAGCGGCGCGCGCTCATCATCGGCTCAGCAGAGCTGTCATGCTGCCTAAAGTCGAGTCAGAATATCTGGGACTCGCTCGATCGCATGGGGAACAGGGGCATATGCCTGGAAACATGCAAGGTAAGCTGCATGCATGTCTGAAAAAATGTGCGCCATGCACGCTTATTCATGCACTGTTGGACTTGTCACACTCAGTGACCCTTTTAGACTGCACGCCACAAATACAGCTCACACACGCTTTGTCACTGAAAATTGCAGTATGAGAAAATATTTTTGTACGTAAACACGCTTCAAATGATAAAACCATAAAACAGTTAAGCGAAGCAAACCAATTGCTTGCATTTAGCCTACTTTAGTCGCTCTGCGTAAAGATAAATTAGGAAACAAAGTGCAATAGCTGAGCGTGAATTATTTTGAGCTGAGTGAACTTTTATAAACTCGACATGATCTGCATCACCTGCCAATGAATTTGTTCTTAGTATATACAACAGAAGGGGAAAACGAAACCATAATAATGACTATGACAGAGCTCAGCTTTACGGCAAACATAAATCAACTAGTCCAAAATAGTTAAGCCTGCATGTGCTGCACTTTTTAAATGAAGGTTCCTGTCAGGACAAAAAGATTTAGAAAACAAGCTACCAATAGGTCACATATGAGAAACCGACCGACAATTTAGCTTTTAATCTTCAAAAACCATTCGTTACTTTAAGAACTTGCGTTTTTTATTACTATGTATTTATTATTATTTTTAAGAACGCACATTTTCGGTGGCCGTAAATAAAATAAGTAAAAAATAAATAAAATCTAATGCACAGCGCGCATGCAAGTGACTGAAACACAACCTTATTATTATAATCTAGAAATATATCAAAACTAAAGCGAGAAGTAGCCTATAGTGAGATTACAATTAATGCACGAGAGAAATTGAGAGTGAGAGAACGTGTGTAGTTTGTTAAGATCTTCTTTTACAAATATGAAAGTCTTTTTAAATTTAATTATTTTAATTGTGTTCGATTTTACAATGTAAGTCGCAAAACAAAGCTGTTTCAAACCGTTATATAGGCTAAAACTAATTATTCTAACATATCAGTGAATATGTCAGCCGCGTATTAGCTACATTTTAAACTAAATTCATAAATAGAGAATAATCGACGAACTGAAAATGCTTCAGACTTGATTATTGTGCAATTATTTAAAGCTACATAAATGTAAGCGATTGTTTTTTTAAGGCACTTGTTGCATTCTGTTAAAAAATTAACAAATAACGAATTTACAGGGTATTTGATTAATATGGAATAGTAATGGGAATATGTTTAATTTCACAGCTCAATGTTTCTCTTTACTGTACATGTATCTGTCTCAAACAAACTATTTTTTCTGAGGAAAAATGTACCATGAATGTCTTTTTTCCCTCACATTTTTATAAAGGCGCATTCGACAGACGCCGATGATTCCCAAACTGCACCAGATTAATAGTGATTATGCTTATTAAAATATGAATTGACATTAAAATAAAAAAACATTTACATCCTTTATAGAAAGAAGTAGCAGGCCCACAAAAGGCACACGCCACGGTAAATGTTTTATTTCGCATGCAAACAATTCTCGTGTATTTACATGTTGTTTTGCTTTTATTCGCCTCGTGGCTAAACGGTCCACTTCAGCGCGAGACAGCAGCCTCTCTCGTGCTCCCACACCAATTTACGAGCCATCATGAATATTAACCAGATCGAAACTGAAGTTTTGCCCTGTCTGCGACCATCCTCCACACCCGACTCGAAGCTTCGGCTAGTTCCCAGAGACCCAAAACTGCATATTCTTCCAGAAAATTCACTCTTAAGGCTAGGCTTGGTGTACAACCGGTGGTTCGTATTTATTTATTTCTGCAAAAACTACAGGCTACACGTAATAGCCGGAGAGATGGCTAAAATTGAAATATTTGCTTAACAATGATGTTTTTTCAATCATTCAAGCTCTGAATTTGTTTAGTAACCTTTTCGCTGTAGAGATTCAAACAGTTCTTGTTTGTATAGCGTCTTCTTAATCTTTTAAAATGAACATCATAGCATATGACAGACAAACCATTTTGTTTTGTCAAAAAAATAATTGAATATATTCTGTAATGTAAACTGTTACTCACTGTACTCATACTCTTGTATGTTTTCAGCCCCACAGTTTAAAATGATGGACTACTCCTACGACGAAGACTTGGATGAGATGTGTCCAGTGTGTGGAGACAAGGTGTCCGGATATCACTATGGGTTGCTGACCTGTGAGAGCTGTAAGGTGTGTAACATCAGCTGTTTTAAACTTCTCAACTGGTCACCTTAAAAAAGGGCTGTTCTGAAAAAACAATTGTGGACAGAACAAAGCTTAAGTATAATAATATTTGTTGAAAATTATTTTACATACCTTGTGTTGACTTTGTGTTGAGTGGTATTTTGGAGCAAATCCAAGTAAGAATTAGTAAAACCGCACCATGATATTCATGAAAATTGTGCTTTTAATGTTTTTTTAGAAATATATATTGTTTGGGTCACAATCTGGATTTACTGGATAACTCAATCTAAATAGATTTTATTCAGTTTTTCCTACTAAATTATTACAAAGTTTTTGTTTTAATAAAATCAAATTCCTATGGACTTTTTGTTATTTATTTAGTGTATAATGGGATTTTATGGAAAGCCTGTGTGTTTAAAGGTAGAAAATGACTGTTTTTGTCAACTGAAATCCAGTGGTGTGTTTATTTCTTGACACCGTTAAAGGTTTTGGAGTTCACTCACGCTTGAGAGTTGGAAAATCTGGTGTCTTTCTCTCAGATAAAAGCACACACACACTGACTCAGTGTTTTTCCCCTAAAGGTGTTATTCAGTGGTTGATTTTCTTCTTTAATTGTCAACAGATCTCTTATCCGCTCAGTATCGTCTTTTTGAGTTTTGACTGAGATGTAAATGTCATTAAAAAATCTCATTTAAAAATCTCTTTAAGGTTTTTAAATGCTATAGGTAACCAACCTGTGCAATTCCTTACATAATTTTAAATTTACCTTGTTTTAATGATTTAGTCTGAATTCAAGGTTAAGCACTTTATGAACTGCATAAGTGTGTGTGTATGTGTGTGTGTGTGTGTGTGTGTGTGTGTGTGTGTGTGTTATTTGAGTTATGGATGGTATTGATCCTTTTAGTTTTAAATGGGCCAGTCTCCCTACGGTGTTGATCAAGAATAAGTTAATGCCGTTCCTCGTTTGATTCTCTCCAGCCCTGAAAATGAATTCAGAACAGTTGCAGGTGGAATCTTGTAATCCTGTGGCTGTAAATTATGGATATAATTTATTGGATTTTTTTCAGTTTCTTTTTTTTTTGCTTCTGCGGTATGAATAATAGGATCAGAGAAGTTCAACGGGAATTTATTTGGAAGAAATTTTAGTAGTTGTACGCCCCGTATGGACTTTAAATGTGCTTGAAAAAGCCAAATTAGACTTAATTAAACTTTCACAATACTTTCAGTGGCTTGCGATCATAATTCCTCCAATGCTAGTAGCTGAAATATCACTATGTCACCATGCTAAATGGGACTAAAAAGGAGCTTTATATTAGCCCCGGTACATTTAGTCCACTCTCTGTCTCCAATCTGTTGGTTTCCATCCTCAGCCTGTATTTCTGTTTGTTCATGTCAAGTGTGCGTGTGGGTGCACATGTCAGTTTTTGTGTGGGTGTGTGTGTTTGTGTTTATCCAAGTGAGCGTCGACTGCTAAGGGAGCGTTTCTATGCCCGTGGCTCTACTTTTATATGTGTCTACTTGTGTGGCAGTGTGTAACACCTCTTTTTTTTCAGTGTGAATGGATATGAGCGTTTTTTTTTTTTCGTATGTGTGTGTGGGTTGTCTGTGGCTGAATAGCACATTAACAAACACCGGAGGTCAAAAGTTTGACATCTTCATTCACCTCACTCTGTAGGGCTTCTTCAAGCGCACGGTGCAGAACAACAAGCGCTACACATGTATAGAGAACCAGAGCTGTCAAATAGACAAGACCCAGCGGAAACGTTGCCCCTACTGTCGCTTCCAGAAGTGCCTCACGGTCGGCATGAAACTGGAGGGTAAGAAGTCTTTATAGTTCATCCATGCATTTCTTCCGCTAACTCAACACAGATTTCTGGTCTTTAAACAGCTGTTTTGTTATCATTTGCTGGTGTTACAAAGCCAAAGGACTCTATTTTTTTCTGTAGAACAAAAAAGAAGACGTTTTGGGTGACGTTCATGTTGCTCTTTTCCATACAATTGAACTGAATGGTGACCAAAGTTTGTCGAAATATGTTTGAAGTTTGAACATACCTAAATTAAATTAAAATTGTTTAAAAATAATAATAAGTTCCTTAAAAAGGTATGCAAAGAGAAATTTGGTAAAATATATATAAAAATAATGAATACTTCAAATATATTACTAGATGAAAATAATCATTTAAAATATATTACTAAATGTATTTAAATTTTATATAAGCTTATTCATTGGCCAACGTTTGGGTTTCTGTATCAAATTAAATTTACCAAAAAAATCCAAGTAAAGTGTCTTCTTTAATGTTTCAAATAGAATGTCAAAATATAAATGTTAAATATTATATTTCAATATAATTAAATATTTAAAAAAAATCTTGCTTACTAAGTGAAAATATTTTGAATTAATAATTAAAACTATTTAGTATTTTTGTGGGGCTGTGCTGTAAACCTTAAATATAGCCTTTTTGTATGTCATCTAATCATTCTTTAAGACATTTGTTGTCAAATAAGTAACTTTTTTACACTGAAAAAAATGATTCAAAGATAATTTCTTGGATATTTTAATATATTTTTTAAATTAAGTGGTTATAAACAATTTATTTCGGCTGAATTTAAACAATTTAAGTTATATATCACTAAACGTAAGATATTTATTTAAATTCAACACATATAAATTTTTGCAATAATTTTGCAGGCATAATTTTTTAGTGTACATTTACATGTAGTTTTAGTCAAAAATAGAGCTTTGGACCCCATTCATCTTCATTGAAAGGAAAAGAGCAGCATGAACATTACTGCCAAGCATCTTCTTTTAGTGCCCACCATTATAAAGGCTTAAAAATTAAAACTAACTTTCCCCTTAAACACCATCCAAGAAATCCACAGGCTTCCTACATGATTCTTTCCTCTTAGCATGTCGATGTATGACTGTTAATTGTTTAACTGCTGGAGGGCAGAATTTCTAGCAGTGTCGTTTTATTGCTAGCTGGCTTTGATTTGCTGCCGCATGTTACCAACAGTATTCGAGGCCCTCCAGCGCCCTGTCAAAGCCGTCCAAAGAGATGAGCGCTCGCTAATACTCCCCACAGGCTTCTTCTGATAGCTCGTATTGCTAAGGAAAGCTGCAGAGATGGAAATTGTTAACCAAAATTGTGTTTTGAATTTAAACTGCAGCAATATGTTTCCTGCATATGGCTTAAAAGCAGATTTACTGCAACCAAAATGTGCAGAATTTTGTCATAAAATTGAGGCAAAGTTTTAAAACTAGAATTATTACTGCTGCTTACCTTAAAATTCCCTTAATTAAAAAAGACAGAATTTTTGAATGAAATAATGAATGAAAAAAAAATATATATATATTAATAAATATAATATATAATAAGTATAATATATATATAAATTATTATATAATAAACTTTTTAAAAACTATATAAAATAAATGTTAAAATATATTGCTTTTTATATCAATATTTAAAATACATATTTTATTTCAGTATATTTTATATTTAAATTTCAGAGTAATGATAATAACAACAACAACACACAATTGGTGGCAATTTAGAGAATTTCAAGTATTTTTTAATATATTTCTTTAGAATATAGTATATAACTTTTAAAATACAGTAAATTAAAAACAGTGCTTGACCTGGAATGGATCACTTGTGACTTAATTATATTTAAAAATAAATTAAAATAAAACAATGTTCATTTATTAGTGTAGTCTGATGGCCCAGGCCCCTGAAATTGTAGTGACGAATGTGCCGGAAATTAGTTCTTCAGTTGAAATCTGCCTTTGTCTATTATCAGAAAGCTTTCACCACGCTGATTTGAGCGCAATACTTACTATAACTGAACAAGTAGCAAAACAAAACATCCATATCAGTGTGACACAGACAAGTGGCCTTCTGTGTCTCCATGGAAGCTCCATTATCAACCCAGATAAGAAAACGTGGCTGTTTTAAAGTCCTCTAAAAAGCACAGGCGAGTATGTTATGTCTTCCAAGGAAGGTCTGTAATTACCTTCCTTCATATATTTGAGGCTACAGATTAAGACAGTGAATCTGATCTCTTTTTTTAACCTCTGTAAAATCAGCATCGAGGAAAAGAAGCTACACTTGACCGAGCGTTTATTCATTCTGCTCGAGTCCAATGTTGTGCACAGCGGAGCGTAAAATAGTTTAGATTTCATCAAATGTCTGTTATCCATATTAAGGGCCTTGATGAATCTGACGATTTGCCGCAGCTTTACTGTGGATATTCAAAACATGCTCCGCGCTTTGCATGGTGCACTTTGTCATTTTTGGGGGGGCAGAGGCACACTCGGCGGTGGCAGCGGCGGCCTGTCCCATTACTTATGCATAGGTATCATAGCTATTCATGTGTGCGCATGGAGTAGAGCTCCGGCGGACATGACAAACTGTGTGTCAGGAGCCGGCCAGGGGAGGCATTCATATGCCTCTGATAGGACAGGGATTCTCGCCCAAGCAACGCTTAATATTCCTGTATATTAAACGCACATAAATCAGACAATAAGCAGCGCTCGAATCTGCCCAGACGGGCCCCATCTACAGAGACGCGCAACACGCACAAACAAACAACATCTATGGGCGGCCAATTCAAGTAAATTAGATCAGGCAACTGCTTTTATTACCAAGGCAATTGCTTTCCGCAAGCCATTTGAGTAACTCTCAAAGTGGTTTTATAACTCATGTACACACACACACACAGGCGTGTGCAGTACAGACTACAAACTCTCACAGTTTACATAAAGGAAGCAGACTGTGTTTGGAATAAAATACTAGCGTACTACATACTAAATGTTTTAAATTAGTGTGCATATTTTCACAAAAAACTATTTAAAAAGTAGCAAGCTAAAAATGGAAATAAAAAGTGCTCAAGGGTAGCTTAAATAACGTGTCGGTGCTCTTTGGGAAAAGGATTCATCAGAATAAATGGCAAAAATCAGTCCAAGGCACTCAAAAAATGTGGAAAAAAAAAATATTTTAAAAGATTATTTTTTCAATATTTTTTGAGTGCCTTTGACTGATTTTGCTGGAAATGATTGATTTTTGAGTCAATAAAAGGTTTAAATGGTTATTTTCGGTTTACAGTATGTTATGTTAAGGTTGCATTTCAGAATATGGAGTACGCTATTTTTTTGTGAACATGCTAGGTCATTTTATGCACACTAAAAGATTAAGTATGCATGAAGTGTGCATACTATATTGTTCAAAATATGATAGTAGTAGTATTGTATTTCAAACACACAGTAGCTACAAAAATGTTGCATACTGTGCGTAATATGCATACTATATTTACTGCAATATTGGTAATAGTACAGTACAATGCTATTTCAAGCATAGCCAGAAACCCACAGAATGTTATTCAATGCAAAGAGAAACTGTGCATAGTGTGCACAGTATGCACGCTATATGCGGCAACAGAAGTTGCAGTATAGTAGTATATACGATACTTTGGATATTAAAAGATTGCTTACAGAAAAGTTGCTCACAGTGCATAATATGAATTTACTATATACACACTGCAATATTAACTGAAGTAGTAGGGTGTTATGGCATTTTACACGTTTCACAATACTGTGCATACAGTAAATATGCATATGTTTGCTATTATAAATGTAGCCACTAACTTACAGAGCTCTTCAGTGTTTGGACTGTCAGCAGTGAAAATTAAACCACACTGAAATGAGCTAAACTGAAATTCATCTCTAAAATTTGGACTGACACACTTTCAATTGACTAGAACTTACGTGTTAAGCTGCTTTGACACAATCTACATTGTAAAAGCGCTGTAGGAATAAAGATGAATTGAATGATTCTATACATGTAAGTAACTTGCATACTGTGCTCAGTATACATACTGCAGCAACGGCAGTGTGGTACTGTTATTAATACAGTCAGAACTGCACACACAAATCCCTTGTCTTATGCCTAAAAAATCAGTATGACATGCATGTAAATAACCTTGTTTAATTAGACGCTGTGAGAAAAAAAAATCTTTTCAGAAGACAAAAAGGAAGAGGGGGATGGTGTCAGACAGAGTGTGTAAGCGTGCATGGGGGTACAGCATGCATTCATGATCTGAGTCGCAGGTCTAATTGTGATTTCCCATAAGGGCCGACTATTAGTTTCCAGCTCATTAATTACCCTGTTGCTCAGGAATCATTAATAGTTAAACTTACCAGTTTTTTTCTGATTGGATACTCTAACAACCACATTAAGACCCCCAAAAAATCCCCCACCAAGTTGCTCTGGAATCATTTTTGGATGTTACAAGAGCTGTCAGCGGGATCGCCGTGGCAACACTTTGCCTCCTGCTCTCACCGGATCAATCAGATCACACACGTGGTGAAACCCCACACACACACACACAAACACAAACTCACCGCTGTGACAAGGACCATTAAAATTACTCCCAAGGCAGCTGCTGGACCGAGGGTTTCCTTTTAATTGTTTTATTTTTTTAAGATCTACCGTTTGCGAGATATTAAGGCCTAACGAGCGTGGTCAAGTAGCCAATGTGTCCACAAGCACATATGCTGCTACTGTTTGTTTAACACACTGCTGGAACCTCCAGCCATCCACCTGCCGACAACGTGGAGCATAAAAAGAAATAATTAAGCATAAATAATTAACATGGGACCCAGCAGACGAAAGTGGAGTCTACTGCCCTGTGGCGGGGATCAGAGTCGCTTCCGGGCAGTGGCACTCTCTTCATTTTATTTGCCATAATGATGATCTCGTCTGCTTGACTTAGCCTCGCTTCAGTTTAATATTGAATCATTAGCACCGTTTCTCTCCAAATTGTGTCCTCTGGCTCGATTATGCTGAGTTTGCTTTAGGTCTGGCTTTGAAAAAAAAAGAGTTGCACGGGCGGTAACACAACTAACACCACTGACTGTAAAATGCACGGATGAAAATTATACTGATTGCTTGTAGCGTAAAAGAGAGCAGCTGTCTGAGTAAACCTCACTCTCCTGATCTTAAGGTCTTTAGAGACGCATCAGCAACAGACAAACCTTTTGTGTCCTCACCAATGCTGGAATTACTGGGGTTACACTGGTGCCATTTTCATGATGGGATGTGAGGTTTAAACATCTGTGCGGTGCAGCCTTCGCGCGGTTGCATAGCCTTTGTCGTGGCTAACGCCAATGCTTGGTAGCGGTGACAAGTGTGGGTGGTGCTGAGAGTTGCGAGCCCAAAGGAGTGAGTGTTTACAAATGTCGAGTCCCATAGAGGAGCTCCAGATGGACTCTTTCTCCATGCTGCTTCTAGCAAGATACCGGTCCCTCATGGTAGTCATGTCGCCCTTTCGCGGACGAAATTGAAGAACGTGGGGGTCTCCATGCCACCTTGGCCGATCGCCCACATTGCCCATGCCTCAATCCGCCACTGGGGATCGCAATCAGCTAGTAAGAGCTTTTAGAGTAAAATAGCCCACCTCCTTTGCTGGAATCCACAGTCCAAATCCCGTCTGGAGTAGTTTAAATAGAACCACAGGAGTTACGTTAGTATCATAACCCTGATCAGAGTGAGGTTTAGGAGGCAAGTGATCTAAATTCCCTGATCTGATAATGCTCACCAGTCAAGCAGAACATTATGTTAGTGGTTTGGGGGGGGGGGGGGGGGGGGGTGAAAAGCTATGGAGTAATCCCAGCCTGATCTCATGGGAATGTAACTATTTAATTTTTTTTCCATTTAGTGGCCAATTTGGTCAAATTCATATGAGTTCAGATAAATGCAAATGTAAGATTTTTTAAAAAGAGATGTGACACCAAACCCCACCCTTAAACCCAACCATCATTGGGGGGTGAGCAAATTGTACTGAATTGTCCAAATGAGATTGGGTGTCTGAAATCGCATATTTCCTTACTTTATTGTTTGTGAGAAACAGTACGAGAACTGAGTAGTATGTCTGAATATTCTAAAGAGTAGGCCAGAATTAATAATGATGGATAACCTACTACTTCTGGTGAGATGCTGAAGATGTGTGGAACCAGTGGACACTTTGCTATCCCATGATACCACATGAGAGGATTTATGAATGGGAGCGAAGCAATGCAACTAATGCGGATAGGTGATATGATGATAAATGGCGTACGTAGTAGTCCATTCATGCTGCTCACAGTCATACTATATAGAACATACTTTTCTAATGGTAATGAAGTAAATTCCAGTTTTAAATGCAGTCCCTACTGGAGTAGTATGCAATTTCTATCATTCTATCATAATGTCATTACTTCCACAATTTAGTAACACTAGTGTCACACACTCCACCGTTTGTTTTATCTTGTGAATTCTGTGATGTTCTTATTAATTGATGATCAACTCATTTTGTGTTTTGTCCTTTCATAAGCTGTGAGAGCTGATCGAATGAGAGGAGGTCGCAATAAGTTCGGCCCCATGTACAAGCGAGACCGGGCGCTCAAGCAACAGAAGAAAGCCTTGATCCGGGCCAACGGACTCAAGCTGGAGGCCATGACTCAAGTCATGCAAACCGTCCCAGCAGACCTCACCATTACCTCTGCCATTCAGAACATCCATTCAGCCTCCAAGGGGCTTCCACTGAGCCACCATCACCACCACCACCACCATCACCACCACCACAGCTCCTCCAGCGCAGGCCTGCCACCTGCAGACTTTGACCGCAGCCCCTTCGTCACTTCACCAGTCAGCATGGCCATGCCACCTCATGCCGGAGCACTGCAAGGCTACCAAGCGTACGGTCACTTTCAGAGCCGCACCATCAAATCAGAATATCCCGACCCCTACACAAGCTCACCAGAGTCCCTCATGGGCTACCCATACGTAGAAGCCTACGCAGGCGGATCGCCGCCCTCCTTCCCTCACCTAGTGGTGGAGCTGCTCAAGTGTGAGCCAGACGAGCCCCAGGTGCAAGCCAAGATCCTAGCGTACCTGCAGCAGGAACAGGCCAGCCGAGGCAAGCACGAGAAACTCAACACTTTCGGCCTAATGTGCAAGATGGCCGACCAGACACTGTTCTCCATTGTAGAATGGGCCAGGAGCAGCATCTTCTTCCGGGAACTAAAGGTACGTGACACTTTCTTTGTTCTGGAAGGAAAGAAAAGTTGATGGTCATGAATATCAAAGGATATGAGAGCAATTTAAACCAGCATGGATATTTGTTGGCCTAAAATTCAGCATCATTCTTACTAAAAATTATTTAAAGAGTTCATACTTAACTGATGATTGATAATAAAGCTTGTATGGCATGCTGGAGAGAGCCCTGAGCTTATAAGATTCTCAAGCCCTGGGCTCCCTCCTGTTAGCAGGGCAAGAGGGGAGTTGGAGCTCAAGTAGATCTCGATGAACTCCCCAACTGGCTAATTGACAGATATAGGGATGGCTAAGGAGAGATATGCAGCATGCTAAGAGCTTGATTATGATCAATTTGGTATGTTCAATTTACTTAGAGGGAGGGGGGTTCTTCAAGACGAAGATACTGAGATAAGAAACTTTGGTGATTTCTAGTGAGTTAGGAATCATCTGATTGGTGAATCAGTCGTAAGCTAATGCGGGACCAGCTGTGAACAATCATAAGCACGTGATCCTCTCAAAATTAGTTTATAAACAAACTTCACTAACTGTTAAGGTGATTATAGTGTCCACACTAAGGATGATATCTGATTATTGAAAGCGCAGTGCAGTTTATGTCATATGCTGCTTTAACGGCTTGAGCTCCTTAAACTTGGGTGGTTTCTGATTGACTGATTATACCTGCAAACTATAGATGCTAACATTCTGTTTGTTATGCATCAACTGGAAAATTTATATTGAAAGTGTTTTTAATTATATATTTCCTTTGTCTTGTTGTTATCAGAGTTTTTTTGTGAACTTCTATATCCTAGTAGAATAAGATTGATTAAAGTAATATTGTCATCAATTCTGGAATAAATAGTTAAGTGATGTTTTGATAAATCATATTCATATAGCGTTAATGTTTCTCTGCGTACAGTATACCAGTCAGACCATTAAAATGAATGAGACAAATGTTCTCTTTGACTGGGCAGCTAATTAGTTCATAGTTTTCCATAAATAATTGCAGAGTCTCAAGTCTATTTGTGAGGAGTTTTGGGAATGGCCTGAAAAATGCATTGTGTGTTTGTGTTAGGATTTCAAATGATGTCAAGTGATCAATTATTGAAGGTTTACTACATCAGCTGAAGAGGCCAGTCTGGCGTCGTTCATTTTTTATTTTCTTGTTTTAACCAGTTTTTTTTTCTTCGACAATACACATCTGCTTGACAGAAATATTGATGGGATTGAGAAGACTGTGAGGGTTTTAGTAACTCGTGCATGTCTGCCTTTGTGAAAGATTTCGGTCGTGAGCATGCTGTATTTTACCTGCCCGTGACATGTTTTGATATGCCACTGGGAAATCTGACAGCACCCAATTCAAATCATTCATGTTGTGCTCTTTGAGCTACAGGCACCTTATTGTTTTCCTCTCATCACGTTCAATAGCTCATGAGACGCACTAGAATTCATTTATACTGAGCATTGACCTGGCGTACGCTTGAAATAAAATCTGATGTTATGGGCGAAATTATTTATTTTGGAAATACTCACGTTGTGATTATTGGGGTGGACATCCGCTTTGAAATCAGGGTATTCAGCCAAAGTAAAGTGCCATTGACGTTTTCATTAGTATCTCCTGGGATTGCTGACGGCTTAAACAAATAGAAATCATGTGAAAATAAATAATGCCACATTTCAGAGAACAATAGCTGTTCATCCCCCTTTATTGACTAATTTATAGCCTTACGGATGGTCAATCTTTACATTTATTAACCCTTTTCTGTCCAAAAAACAAGTCTTAATTGAATTCATTTGTCAGTTTTTGTGCTTTTGCTATAAAGCTGAATGCCACATTTCCCCCTATAGAGTTTTATTATTTGTTCTTGCTCTTTTTAGTTCACGCACTTCATTCCCACTTTAACATGGATTAGCATTTGCGTATGGCTAATTGCTGTCTGTATGATTTACCTTTAATTGTGTTTGCACTTCACCTTTTGCCGTGGTGGAGTAGCTTCCCCTTGATGTTATGACTACTTTCTCGCCCTGGCTAATTGTTTAGCACAATAGCTGTTAAAGGAGACAAGGGCGTAGCTGTCGAATTTGACATTAGCAGTCGTAGTGTGGTGTGTTGTAGTTGTAATTAGCTCAGCTCTTATGTGCCCTCGCTAAATTGTACGCCGGAGCGCTAACGCAAAAAAAATGCAAACAAAAAAAAGGTAGCACTAGAAAGTCTGAACCCACTCCTGACTCTAATTAGTGAACACTCGTACAGCTATTGTTACCCACAGAGCTTTGTGATGCTGATGGAGGTTTATCCCACATAACGTAGCGGTTTTAACAAGCTTCATCTTTCGAGAGAACTCAAATAAAGCTCAAGCATCAAGATGAGAGCTATATATTCAGGTTTAATAGCAGAGAAATGCAGCAAATGGAGCCTCCTTTTGAATTTATTCATAATGTAGATTCAGTGAAACATGGAATCAGCATGCTAATAATTGAAATCATCTATTTCAATTGCACACACATTAGCAATGCTACGCTAGCCCTCCTCTGTGTGTTTATAGAGCAGCACCTGTGTAAACAATCACTGCTACTAGCATATGCTAGCTAAACACCTGTTTGCGGAGAGCTCAAATATGCATAGTATGTTATCCAACAGTATCTCAGACAACAATAAATGCTTTATCTACAAGATTAATGAAAGAAATGTGTAAGCACATAACTTTAGCGAATATTTAGCTAGCAAGCTAATGAGAAATCTGTAGTGTAGCACACAATAAACAGAGGAAATGCAAGTGAATATAAGGCTTGTCTGTGAGGGTGGCGAGTCGGCTATAAATATATCTACATTTACAGCGCTATTATTAGCCTCGTAAGAACAAAAGAATTTCTTCTCGTAATAGTGCCCGGTGTGAAGCGTCTGCCAAGTGTTTAAAGATTTAGTTTCCATAAATTAGACTTCGGTTACAGCTCTCATAAATATTTGCTCATGATGGGATCTCTGAAGAGAGCTCACTATTGTGTTCAGACACTGAGAGGAACATTCCGATGGCCATTTCTCACACTTGGGCGACGCTGAAGCTGTAAAATTTAGGAAAAGAGGAAGAGGAGAGGAATTAGCGTAGCTACCAAATGATTACAGACATGACAAATTTTGTGGCTGCCAAAAAAAAAACTGTTTTAGCAGACGTTGTACCCTGTGTAGTCTGTATTAATATTCAGGTTTTTTTTAAGTTAGTTAACACGTTAAACAAAATACTGCATCATATTTGATACATATATATATATATATATATATATATATATATATATATATATATATATATATATATATATATATATATATATATATATATATATAATATATGTATATAGGCTATATGTATATAGTTGAATTCAGAAATATTAGCCCCCCTGAATTATTAGCCACCCCTGTTTATTTTTCCCCCAATTTCTGTTTAACAGAGAGAAGATTTTTTTCAACACATTTCTAAACATAATAGTTTGAATAACTCATTTTTAATAACTGATTTATTTTATCTTTGCCATGATGACAGTAAATAATATTTGAAAGAGTTAACTGGGTTAATTAGGTTAACTAGGCAGGTTAGGGTAATTAGGCAAGTTATTGTATAACGATGGTTTGTTCTGTAGACTATCGAAAAAAAATAGCTTAAAGGGGCTAATAATTTTGACCTTAAAATGGCTTTTAAACAATTAAAAACTGCTTTTATTCTAGCCGAAATAAAACAAATAAGACTTTCTCCAGAAGAAAAAATATTATCAGACATACTGTGAAAATTTCCTTGCTCTGTTAAACATCATTTGGGAAATATTTAAAAAAGTAGTATTTATTTGTAAAATTAATTTATAATTTCATGTTTTAAATCAATTGATGTGAATGATAGCAACTAAAACTTGCTATTTCTAAAGATTTTTCATCTAAATAACAGTTTTTAGCAAAACAAAACCAATAAAGCTGTAGGTTCAGTTGAGGTGTGGACAAGGACAATGACAGAATTTGTACATTTGTAAAGTGTTTTTAATAAAGAAAAACAATCTGAGAACCAAATTAACGACATATTCCTCTACAGCAGTGTTTCCCAACCCTGTTCCTGAAGGCACACCAACAGTACATATTTTCAACCTCTCCCTAATCAAACACACCTGAATCAACTTATCATAACATCAGAAGAGACTCCAACACCTGAAGTTAATGGGTCAGAAAAGGGAGACATCCAAAATATGTACTGTTGGTGTGCCTCCAGGAACAGGGTTGGGAAACACTGCTCTACAGAACAACTTACAGAAATCAACCATCAGTCCATTTTAGTCACTGTATTTATGTTTTGTTTTCTGGGGCAGATAATGTGCGCTTTTGGTAGCATGTCAATATATGTTATTGATTTTCTTTTATGCCAAAAATCATTAGAATAATAAGTAAAGATCATGTTTCATGAAGAAATATAGGAAATTTCCTACTGCATATTTATAAAAACTCATTGCAAAACACTTAATCTAGACAACTTTAAAGACAATTTACACAGTATTTAGATTTTTTCCAACCTTTAGATTCTAGATTTCCAAATAGCTGCCAAATTTTGTCTTATATAACCAAACCATCCATCAATGGAAAGCTAATTAATTTATAATTTAATTTTTGGGTAAAATCTGAGTTACATTGATGGGTTTATATGAGAGGAAATATAGCAATTTGGTGATATTTGGCTGTCAATTTGGAAGATATTTATAAGTAAATCAATTTATATTGACTTAAATAAAAAATAATGGAATACTAATATAAAATGCACATAAATATCAGCTATCATTCTATATATATCAAGTTTCATGATCAAAATTGTACATCTAATTGAATGTGATACAGTGATCAAGAAATTGACAATTAATTGCTCAATATTTATTGAAATATTGCTACCAATATAAATGCTATTTTGTTGCAGATTTAATTAAACAAAAAAACTTCAGACTAATGAAAGCATGCGTTAGATTGTAAACATCAGGTTTTGAATACGTTCTGATTAATATTACGATGCCCTTGTATGTAAATTTTAATTTTATTTCTTTATTTCTATAGTGCTTTTACAGTGTAGATTGTGTCAAAACAGCTTAACATAGAAGTTCTAGTAAGTTGAAACTGTGTCAGTCTAGTATTCAGAAGTTCAGTTTAGTTCAGTATTTTAGCCTCTGTATGCTAACTAGCTGTTGGTTCTGTGTAGCTAAAATGTTTACGTATGCATTGGCATGTGTTTGTGTGTGTGTTTGAATGTGCGTGCCAGTCGTCTGGCTGGTTTGTCATGCTAAGGGTGGGAGTCATGTTTAGCAGGCGGTGGTGGAAACAGATGCAAGCCTCCTACTGTCAGAACTGACAATGCGAGCTGCTATGAAGCCGCTGTGCGTGTTTGTCATTCGCTGCCCGGCCCAAAACGTGGAGAGTGATTCACATCCATAGAGAGATCTCCCTTTCATTGTAGCTGGCTGGCTATTGTTTACCGAATAGGATGCGTGCATTTAGCTTTTCCTCAGCCACACAATGGCATTAAAACGTGCAGATTCACCACCGGTTTAATAGTTCTTGTGAGGTTTCCGTGCAATTTGAGCATCGATTTGGTCCCCAAACACAATGTACTTCAGCGGCACAAATGTACTGCCTTAAATTTAGTCCTCAGAGCTGATAAAAGTCAACTGTGCAAAACTTACAATACCCTGACATGTGGCGCCAATATTTATTTTTATTCTTTCACGGCTGCTCGGGGACTGTTAGGCACTTCTTTTTTCTTTTTTTTTTTTTGCTCTTTCTCTCTCGACTCTGAATTGAATGACATTACCAGGCCTGCCATTAAGTAAAGCAGCACTGTATTAGGGCCTTGTTCTCCAAGCTGCGTCCAGCCGTGAGCCTTGTGCTTATTGGAAAAGCAGCTGTGAGGAGAGAGAGGAAAATCTGTGGCTGACCATCACTTACATTACACTTTAAGTGTTACACTGACTGGATGGTCACCATTCACTCAAACCATGGACTGTGTGTTTTGTGGATTTTTCAGGTATATATAATGATATAAAATATGCAAATTGTATATTAGGTTGCACAGCATATTTATATTATTTTCATAGAAATATTTTACTTTGTATTTTGTTACGCAGCAAAAAAGTTTAGCTTTATAAAATTATTAATCTTTATTTTTGCCATATTATATATATATATATATATATATATATATATATAATTTTTTTTGCATATATTATATTATATTATATTATATTATATTATATTATATTATATTATATTATATTATATTATATTATATTATATTATATTATATATATTATGTTATATTTCAAAATAGAATATTAAGTAAAGATCATGTCATATAAACAAATTTTGTAAATTTCTTTCTGTAAATATATACAAAAAAATAATTTTGATGCAATTTTAAAGGCGAATTTCATAGTATTTGGATATTTTTCAACCTTTAGATTCCAGATTTTTACATCTTGGCCAAATATTTTCCTGTCTTACCAAACCATCCATCAATGGAAAGCTTATCTTATTATATTATATTATATTTATTATATTATATTATATTATATTATATTATATTATATTATATTATATTATATTATATTATATTTATTATATTATATTATATTATATTATATTATATTATATTATATTATATTATGTTATGTTATATTATATTATATTATATTATATTATATTATATTATATTTATTATATTATATTATATTATATTATATTATATTATATTATATTATATTATATTATATTATATTATATTATATTATATTATATTATATGCAATACAGAAAATACATAAAAATAATCTAAAATCCAAAGTCATATATATTTATATGAAAATATTCGAAACTTAAATAAGTATCTAAAAAAAACTAAATCCCAAAAATTCACTTTGCTGTATTTTAAATATAATGGTAGACACCGCTGGTATAAAATTACAGTAAATAACACAATCTAATGCATTATATTATGTGTATCATGTAGTACATTATATTTATCAACTTTTACTTAAACTTTAGGATTCTGAACTGCACAGTAAATTGCTTAGAAATGATTGTTTTATTAAGATTTCAGAATTTTCATTTCATTTGGACAATTAAGTCTCAAAAAAAGATTTTTAAAAGCCTTCAAATTCAATTTAAAGTAATTTACAGACCCTTTAATTCATGTATATGAAATTTTTTTTCTTGAAAATATTTTTGCTCTTTATTTCTTTTTTAGATATATTTTCTTGATATCGATATAAAAGGTCAACTTCTTTTGAAAGAAATGTATCCTTTTTTCCAACAAGAATGCATACAAATTCTCAGAAGTGGCAAAAAAAATCCGTTTATAATCTTATTAAACATCTGATTCAAATATATCTGTCACTCGCATTTATTAAAGAATCATAAAAATGATTCATGGCCTTCACTTTTTTTCAACATCGATAATAAAAATATGTTTTTTGAGCAGCAAATCGTATTTATTTTATATGGCCATCTCAGTTAACATTTATAAAATTTTTTTAATACACCAGTCCAGTTTCATTTATATAGATATATTATACATAAATATATTTCATTATTATGTTACAAAACATACTTATACAAATATTTATCTTTATTTTTACATATTTCATGTTTTTCTATAGTGCGTGTATAAATATATATATACACAGACACACACACACACAGTTAAAGACAGAATTATTAGCCCCCCTTTGATTATTTTTTTCTTTTTTAAATATGTCCCAAATTATGTTTACCAGAGCAAGCAAATTTTATATATTATACAGAACAAACCATCATTATACAATAATTTGCCTAATTACCTTAACCTGCCTAGTTAACCTAATTAACCCAGTTAACCCTTGTGTTTAAAATGTCACTTTAAACTGTATAGAAGTGTCTTGAAAAATATCTAGTCAAATATTATTTACTGTCATCATGGCAAAGATAAAATAAATCAGTTATTAAAAATGAGTTATTAAAACTATTATGTTTAGAAATGTGTTAAAAATATTTTCTCTCCTTTAAACAGAAACTGGGGAAAAAAATAAACGGGGCTAATAATTCAGGGGGTTTAATAATATATAAAATAACTGTATATATAGTGCATCTAATTATGTTTAATTTTGGATTTCACCCTTGATTAATATTCTTTTATATTCCCTTATATACTATATTTGTACATATGCTGTATCTTCTACATGTATTAATTTTCGATTTTCACCCTACATTACCATTCCTATCTTTTCCCCCATTTTTTATCCCTCAGCGTTAATCCGCCAGTCCAATTTCAAAGGTTGCAGGTCAGCGACAGTAATTTCCGTGTCCGTCGCGTCTGCAGAAATTAATAAGGCGTTGCGCTCGCGATCTGTGAACTTGTCCAGGATTTATATCCCCATCTCTCGGCACCTCCACAAGCGCAGGCGTCCAGAGCGTCTCTGCCCTCCCCGTGACTCTCAGACGGCCTGAGGTCAAACCTGCGCCCGTTCTGACAAACAGCCTCGCTCGCCGGAGATTTGTAACCCTGTCGCCGCTCCGGCAGATTTGAATTACTCCGCTTTGCGCCGGCGTGTGGCGTCGAGGGGTTATTGTCACGGGACGAGCCCCAGAAGCGGTACCACGGGCAGGGGTGCGTGCTGAAGGACAGGGGGGGAAACAGGTGGGAGGTTAATGGCCCCTGGACCGGATCCTCACTTGATATATGGGGCTTTGGGCCCGGTGCAGGCATAGGCTTTCAAAGATATATTATTTCATTTGAGAAGCTGCGCTCTCGTCCCTGCATTTGTCCACTGATAGATGATATCCCTTGGCGGGGCACAATTGGCGATGGCGTTTGAGTTTTCGTAAGGCATATTTTTCTGTGTGTGTGTGTTTGTGTGTGTTTTTACCAGTGGTAACAATGCGTGTTTGATCAGACGAGATGGGCAGCAGGAGAACGTCCACAAAGGCCTTTTTTCGTTCATCAATAATGCACAAATGGACAAAAACTCCATGTCTCGTCATGAATTCTGGAAGAATGCGGTGTTTTGGCACTTCATAAATATTGCAGTCGTGAAGTTCAGGTTTTCGGGGCCTCACTGAAGTTAATAACACCTCAGACGTTTAGCTGGAGAGCAAAGAAGAAGATGAGAGTAAATATTTGTTAATTGATAAACAAGTCACGACCTCTGTTAAATCGTATAATAATTTCATTACTTTAGTCAGGCAGTCAAAATTGATGCAATTTTTGCCTTTACACACACACACACACACACACGCACACACACACACACACACAGAGAGAGAGAGAGGGATATATAAATATTTTAAGTCAGAATTATTAGCCCTCTTGTATATATTTTCCCCAATTTCTGTTTAATGGAGAGGTTTTTCAACACATTTCTAAGCATAATAGTTTAGCTGACCAATTTCTAATAACTGTTTTATTTTATCTTTGCTACGATGGCAGTACATAACATTTGACTAGATATACAAGTAAGATAAGAGTATTCAGCATAAAGTGACATTTAAAGGCTTAACCAGGTTAATTAGGATATCTAGGCAAGTTAGGGTAATTAGGCAAATCATCGGATAACAATGGTTTGTTCTGTAGACTATCTTTAAGAGAGCAAATAATATTGAAGAAAATTAAAAACTGCTTTCATTCTAGCAGAAATAAAACAAATAAGACTTTCTCCAGAAGAAAAAATATTATATGAAATACTGTGAAAAATTCCTTGCTCTGTTAAACATCAATTGAGAAATATAAAAAATCTTGACTTCAACTTCAAATGTATATATATATATATATATATATATATATATATATATATATATATATATATATATATATATATATATATATATATATTTTTTTTTTTTTTTTTTGTTATTAGTGCTGGGCCGATAAACAATATGATATCGAATCGTGATAAATTTTAAATAAATATAAATATATTTAATGAACCCTCTCAATTTTGTGACTTCAGTTATTGTTGGGGTACTCCTTTAAATCTGGAAGCATTTACAACTGATATAGAAATATATATTGTTATTGTTCAATATGTGAAAGAAATAATCGCCATATCGCCCAGCACTAATATATATATAATATAATATACCTACTAATATAATATATATAATATACCTATATATATAATATAATATTTATATATATACACAATTGTGACAATAACAGAATTGAGATTTTCCACTATTTGTGCTTTAGCTCTAGTTGCTAACCTCAAAGCAGATGCCAAGGCATGTCTAAATAAGAAATGTATGCATTTTCACAATGTTATAGGTTTTACAAAGTAAATAAGAAATTCAGTAAAACATCACAGAGTCAATAACAGTTAACAAATAATCTAATTAATGACATTATTTGCATCCATTAATCAAAATAATTCCTATTGTGAATTCCTATTCAGCTGAAAAAAGCTTGCTGACACTAAACATTTGTTAATTGACACACAAGTCATGACCTCAGTCAATAGGTTTAATTCAATTTGAAAGTAGATTCTGGTCTAGAAGCATCATCTTGATTTATTCTGGTAAGCTGCATAAATAAATAAATATTCATTCATTTTCCTTCGGGTTAGTCCCTTATTTATCAGGGGTCACCACAGCGGAATGAACCGCCAACTATTCCAGCATATGTTTTACGCAGCAGACCAGCCGCAACCCAGTACTAGGAAACACCCACACACTCTCGCATTCACACACACACTCATACACTACGGCCAATTTAGTTCACCCAATTCACCATTAGAGGACATGTGTTTGGACTGTAGGGGAAACCTGAGCACCCGGAGGAAACCCACGCCAACCACCACAAATAAACAAATAATTATATCTTATTATTATTATTATTATGTATAATAAGAAATGTTTCTTGAGGAACAAATCAGCAGTTCTCAAATCAGGTATCAGAATATTACTTTATTTTACTGTATTTTTGATCAATATAATAAAAGCAAAATTAAATTCATACATCAAATCGAGCAACTATTTTTTCCTCATTGCATCAATGCGGTACCTTATAGACACAACTTTCCCTCCTAAATGACCGATAAATGCATCCCAACTCTGTAAATTTGCATCTATGTCAGACGGCAGCTCTTAAAAGCGACATTCACAGTCATCTTGCATAGGCCATTGCATTTAGCCCATCTATATGGCAGCCGAGGTCAAACTTCACTCATACTTTCTGCCCACAAAAAAAGCATCCTGCACCCTGAAGGCCTGACCGGGCGAAGGAAGGAAGTGCATACACTTGTTAAAAGGAGAGATTTAGGGTCCGAACCCCCCTCAGGGCCTGTCTTCGACTCCGGGGAGCGATTTTGAGCAGTCGGAGAAGAGTCTGTTCATCCACTTGTGGCTTTGATGAAGGATAAAAGCCTGTCATGAAGTTCTGGATCTTGCAGAAGAGCCGATAGACCTTCGCTTCTCAGAAAATGGGGGAAATAACAACAAGAAATACCAAAATATGTTCACCTTTCTTGATCGTGGGCATTTGTAAGCACTTTGCGCTCCAGAAAAGGGACAAATGTTTGATATTATCTTGCGGCGATTAAAGGTAAAAGCCTTTTTTATTGGCCCCGCTGGAGGTTTGTTAAAACCAGGATGTAGAGCGAAGCCCCAAAAACCACCAGCGGACAAACTGCTCGGAAGAGGCTGATTTGAGCTAACAAATCAACTCAATCAACATTTTCACCCCTTATGTACTGGTCGAGAGGCAAGAAAACAACTGTGCATTTGCCCTCATAACTGCAGATAGTGGCAAAATAGATTCTGCTACAACTGTAATACCAGGCATGCATTCAGGGGACAATAGCAAAATATAGTAAACGTTTTCTACAAAACGTATTGATTTAGCATTTGAAATAGCATAAAATTGACATGAAAGGCAAATATGCTGTTATATTAAATATATAAATACAATATATAAATAATAAATAATACATAAACAATAATAAATATTAAAAGATCATATTTTATATATATTTATAATAAAAACTCAAAAAGAAAAAATAATTTTTGCTGCTTGTTCAAACAACTTATTTAAAATGAGCTGAAACGGCACAATACAAGAGATTATTGGGGACAACTGAATTGTTTTATGTTCAATCCACTTTAGTTTGCTACATTAACTTAATCGATTTGTGTTGGGACAACATGAAGATACTGTGTGAAATCCAGCATTTTTTACAGTGTAATATTTATATATTTTTAGATAAATAAATATAATTATATTATTATTATATACTCTATAATAATTTGATTAATAACTTCATTATACAAATGGTTTAATATACTTTGAAATATTTTTTTAAAAGTAATATGTACATTTTTAAATATATAAATTAACACTTTACAATAAGGTTGCATTAGATAATGTTATTTAAAGCATTTACTACAACATTTATTACAGTATTTGTTCATGTAAGTTAATAATGAAGTAATTCATCATTTGTTTATTTGAACTCTTGGTGCATTAACTGATGATAACAAGCATGCATTTGGATTTTAACAAGTATTGTTCATAATTAGTTCATATTAGTAAATACAATAATAAAACCTTATTGAAAAGTGTGACCAGATAAATATGTGTATATATATATATATATATATATATATATATATATATATATATATATATATATATATATATATATATATATATATATATATATATATATATATATATATATATATATATATACACACACACTCTAAAAAATGCATTGCTGTAAACCAACATTGGGTCAAATATGGTCTAACTCAACCACAGTGTCCACAAGCAACTGAATATTTGCCCTCATAACTGCAGATAGTGGCAAAATAGATTCTGCTACAACAACTGTAATATCAGGCATGCATTCAAATGGCAATAGCAATATATAGTAGATGTTTCTACAAAACGTATTGATTTAGCATCTGAAATAGCATAAAAGCAACATAAAAGCAAAATATGCCGTTATACTAAATACATTTTAGTAAAAAAAAATATCATATTTTATATATATTCATAATATATGTAACAAATGTGTGTAAATAGGTTTCCCAGTGATGGGTTGCAACTGGAACGGCATCCACTGATTAAAACATATGCTGAATAAGTTGGTGGTTCATTCCGCTGTGACGATCCCTTATTAATAAAAGGACTAAGCCGAAAAGAAAATGATAAGATACAAAAAGAAAAGATAGGAAAAGATACACTCATAAAAAATGAATTTTAGCTGCTCGTTCAAACAACTTATTTAAAATGAGCAGAATCAACACAATAGAAGAGATTATTTGTGACAACTGAATTGTTTTATGTTCAATCCACTTACGTTTGTTGTTACTTAATCGATTTGTGTTGGCACAACATGAAGGAATTGTGTGGAACCCAGCATTTTTTACAATGTAATATTTATTTAATAATTTAAGATATATAAATATATAAATTTTATTATTATTATTAAAATAAGGTTGTATTAGTTAATGTTATTTAAAGCATTTACTACAACATGTTTTACAGTATTTGTTCGTGTAAGTTATTGATAATCATCGTTAGTTCATGTTAACTCTTGGTGCATTAACTGATGATAAAAACATGAATTTGGATTTGAATAATGCATTAACTGTGATTAATAAATGTTGTACAAGTATTGTTCACAATTAGTTTATGTTGGTAAATACATTAATGAAATCGTTCCCAATTAATATTGAGTGGCCTTAGTTACATGTACTTACATTCACAAAATAAATACAATGTACTTACTGTGTTCATAATGTACTGCAGAACTTTGGTTGTACGGGTACATTTAGGAATGAGTTAAGATGTAAGGGATGGTCAACTCACCAGTGTAATTGTAATGTAATTAAAGTAATTATTTACAATGTAGGGTGTCATGGTGGCGCAGTTGGTAGTACGATCGCCTTACAGCAAAAAGGTTGCTGGTTCGAGCCCCGACTGGGTCAGTTGGCGTTTCTGTGTGGAGTTTACATGTTCTCCCTGTGTTGGCGTGGGTTTCCTCTGGGTGGCTTCCTCCGGTTTCCCTCACAGTCTAAAGACATGCATATTAGTTAAGGCCACAATATAAAATGGGCCCATGAAACCTTATTGTAAATAACAACAAGAAATATCAAAATATGTTCACTTTTCTTTATCGTAGACATTTGTAAGCACTTTGTGCGCCAGAAAAGTGACAAATATTTGATATTATCTTGCGGTGATTAAAGGTAAAAGCCTTTTAATTATTAATTAAAGTATGACTGTATGAATATATGTGTATATATACAGTCTAAAAAATGAGGTGTTGCTGTAACCCAATATTGGGTCAAATATGGTCTAACCCAACCACAGGGTTAAAAAGTGTCATTTAATAATCATAATAATAATAATAATAAATTTTATTTGTAATGTGCTTTTCTCAAGCTCAAAGTGCTACAAGGCAAAAAAAAAACAGTAAAAATTAAGTAGGAAAGCATAACAATAAGTAAGATAACAATAAATTTAATAGACAAAATTATATTTGGGTAAAAAATATATCTATAAAATTATTAACATTTTTCATCAGAGATGTCCAAACTAGGGCCCGTGGGCAAAAGTTGGCCCATGGTAACCTTTGATTTGGCCAAGGGCATAGATCTGGCATGGACGGAGGGAATGTGTCCCCACCAATATCCAGCAAACACTGAAATGTCCCTACCAATAATTAAATCACCTTCAAAAATAAAATAATGCTCCAGTAACCCTTAGTAACCTAGACATGCAGAAAGGGTTAAATCACATTCTCTTCTCGGGTCCTCCCTCCCACAAAACACATAAGGACAGTGTGATTGGCTGAGCCTATTTATGCTGTTAATGACAGCTGTAATTACATTTGAATGTAGGAAGTGCCAAAATAAGGAATTTTCCCAGTCCTCCTTCACTGTACAAGACGAGGACATAAGTAGCAACTTTTCAAAGAGTCAAGTTTTTAAAGGTCAAGTTCAATTGGAGTTCACCAATATTAACCAAGGCTGTGCAATTATTCGAAATTCAGTTTTGATTTTTCATGAAAAATAATCATAGGGATAAAATGGTTAAATTGCATCACATGCCTCTTTAAATTTCTGTACATTCATACCTCCTCAAAGCCAGATTGCAGTAAAATCATGTAAATTGACTTTTGCAGCATGGGACGTGTTTCATTAATTGTTGTTTGTATTATTAAGTGTTTTTTTATTCATGAAAGAGAATTTGTGCTGTTATGCATGCGCTATAGAGTTGTACTGTATGTCCTCACCAATGTCAAGAGCAAGTCTACACCCTTGGATTTGGCCCATTGCCATTCCATCTGAGAAGAGAGGTGATGTTCTTATCGCAATAAGTTATCATTTAAAAAGTTATACTGCATCAGTTAATATGATTTAAAGCAATGTTTACCTATTTATTTCGAAATATTATTAAATAAATTTGGAAATTATCCATGGCAACTTTAATGTAATATAGTTTTGTATACTTACATTCAGCACACGGCTATCAATGATACTTGGTCTTTGGCCCTTCATACAAAAAAGTTTGGGCACCCCTGGTATATATAAATGCATGTCAGTGACATCAGGCTGCTGAAATGCCACTCACTCTTTTTACTCCATAATTATTCTCCTCAGTCTCGCCTGCTTAACACTTGTAAATTCAATTTGTCCAGCAGCTGTAATGTTGCACCTGTTTTACCCAACAGCTTTAAAACGAAACCATAAAACCCTAGCGCCACCCAAAAAGTTTGTACTTTTCCTCGTCCAGATTGGCGTCCTTCATTGTTTAATGAACTTGTAGTAATGATTGCAGGCGTGAGGTTTCCACTGTCAGCAACTGGCTGTGATGTCTATTTTTGCCTCTGATTTCCAGCTGTCTATTCGGGCCGCGCTGAAAGCTCAGGAAGACAATAGATAAGGAGAGTCAGGTCTAGGTTTACACTTATATTTAACTGTACTGTGCCAGTGGATTTGCTGCTGATGAATGGCATGTGCGTTCAGCGTTAGGCCAAAAGCCACCTGTTCATTAATTCGCTTTATATCTTTTATTTCTGCCACACGTTCAAGACGTCGTTTTAAACCTTTCCAAATGCATGACGACAATGCGTGCAATGTACAGAATAGCGTTCGTAATGACAAAGATGAAAGCAACAATCTCGCCGTTTCTTTTATTCGCCATTTTTATTGTTAAAAAGATTAAATATTGTAGTAAAATAAAATCTACAGTATTAATAAAATGTGTGAAATATGCTTTATATGCTTTACACCTATTATTCAAAAACTTTAACTGTTTTGAATAACTAATTAAATCAATTCATCCGTACAAAATAATGTTTATATGTGTATTTTGGGACATATTGTTTTGAAAAGATCAACTTCAAGAGTCCCACTACACTTATTTTCGACTATCTTATTTTTAAATAAATAAATACATATAATTAAATTAGGGCAGCACGGTGGCTCAGTGGTTAACACTGTTGCCTCACAGCAAGAAAGTCACTGTTTCGAGTCCTGTTGGCATTTCTGTGTGGTGTTTGCATGTTCTCCCCGTGTTTGCATGGGTTTCCTCCAGGTGCTCCGGTTTCCCCCACAGTTCAAAGACATGCGCTCTAGGTGAATTCGATGAACTAAATTGGCCGTAGTGTATGTGTGTGAACGAGTGTGTATGGATTCCCACTACTAGGTTGCAGCTGGGAGGGCATCCGCTGTGTAAAACATATGGTGAAATAGTTGATGGTTCATTCTGCTGTGAATCTAAAATAATTATTATACAGATGGTTTATTATTCTTTTAAACATTATTTTAAAAGTAAAATTGACACACTTATATGTGTATATATACATATTCTAAAAAATGCTGGTCTGTTGTAATCCAACTTTGGGTCAGATATGGTCTAACCCAGTGTTTCTCAGCCACATTCCTGGAGGACCACCAACACTGCATGTTTTTGATGTCTCCTTTGTCTGATACACCCATTACAGGTCTTACAGTCTCTGCTAATGAGCTGATGATCTGAATCAGGTGTGTTTGGTTAAGGAAAGTGTGCAGAGCTGGTGGTCCTCCAGGAACGTGGTTGAGAAACACTTGTCTAACCCAATCACACGGTTAAAAAGTTTTATTTAAATTTAATATAAAAACAATTGACCCAACGTTCCCGACATTTTGTTTTGAAAATATTAACTTAAAGACTCCCACTACACCTTTTTTCGACTACCTTATTTTTAAATAAATAAATAAAATTATATTATTATATCATATTATTATTTTTTTACACCTAAAATATGAATATATTTTAAAAGTAAAATTGACATTTTAAAATATATAAAAATATATGAATATACAGTATATATACTCTAAAAAATGCTTGGTTGTTGTAACCCAACATTGGGTCAGATATGGTCTAACCCAGCCACAGGGTTAAAAAGTGTTATTTAACTTTAATAGAAAAATTATTAACTCAAGGTATCTGACATCTTGTTTTGAAAATATTAACTTAAAGACTACCACTACACCTATATTTTTATTTTGATCTATAATTATGAAATGATTGAATAATAATTATCAAACTTGTATCTTTTTTGTGGGTTGACTTTAGTAAATTAAATAAACCATTGAACAAAACATTTTTCTGAATTATTTTTCTTTTCTCTAATACAAACTATTTTGTGTCTGTCCTTATGTTCAACTCTGCTACATCGGTTATAAACGGCATAACAATCAGTAAAGCACTGATAGAAATAGCATGTGACTTTTTCCAAGTGATGTCACTTCCTCTGGTGGAAAACTCTGGAAGGCATTGAGGCGTGTCATTTATTATTCTCTCACCAGTAGTAGATTTTTTTGACAACTCTATTATTGTGATTTTTCTCAGTCACCTTTTTGGTGAAAATACAGTTGAAGTCAGAATTATTAGCCCCCCTGAATTTTCAGCCCCCCTGTTTATTTTTTTTCCCCAATTTCTGTTTAACGGAGAGAAGATTTTTTTCAGCACATTTCTAAACATAATAGTTTTAATAACTCATTTCTAATAACTGATTATTTTTATCTTTGCCATGATGACAGTAAATAATATTTGACTAGATATTATTCAAGACACTTCTATACAGCTTAAAGTGACATTTAAAGGCTTAACTAGGTTCATTAGGTTAACTAAGCAGGTTAGGGTAATTAGGCAAGTTATTGTATAACGATGCTTTGTTCTGTAGACAGTCGAAAAAAATAGCTTAAAGAGGCTAATAATTTTGACCTTAAAATTATGTTTAAAAAATTAAAAAACTGCTTTTATTCTAGCTAAAATAAAACAAATAAGACTTTCCCCAGAAGAAAAATTATTATTAGACATACTGTGAAAATGTCCTTGCTCTGTTAAATATCATTTGGGAAATATAAAAAAAAATAATAATTCAAAGGGGGGCTAATAATTCAACTGTACATAAATTTTTGTTTTAGACATGCTATGTGGTATCTGATTTGAGGTTAGCATCTTGAGCTAAAGCACAAAATGGTGAAAAAAAGATCATTTATGTTATCGTCAACTCTGTTTCAAAAGTTTAACAGTAAACAATTTGCAACAACTAAATGTTTACAATTAAGCATTTTGCATTATTTACATTAGTAACGGATTCAATTTGCTGTCAATTACTGTATACCTTTGTTTAAGGAATATGAATGGAAAATGCTTGAAATGTACAAGTAGTTCTGGAACGAGTGATAAATATTTGGTTGATCAAGTTGAGTTTTGGTTGTTTTGTGTATTTGTGTGTGTTGGTGAAGGGTTGGTAAAGCCGGCATCTGCAGTTGCACATTTGGCACAGGACTCATCTATTGTGATCAGATCACTTTGTTACACTTAATACCAGTGTCATTCATTACATAACAAGTGATCAATCAATCAATCAATCAATCAATCAATCAATCAATCAATCAATCAATCAACCAACCAATCAAACAATCAATCAATCAATCAATCGATCAACCAAACAAATCAATCAACTAACAAATCAACCAATGAAGTTGCAAATATATATATCTTTTTTACTGAATGCAGTATGTGTTTTGTTATGATGTAAAGCATTGTAAATAAAGTCAATGACAAACTGAAAACAAAAATATATAGTAATAAAATGAAAAGTAAAATAAAAAAGAATTAAACTAAAGGCAACATTCTTATTAATACAATATTTAAATGTACATTGAATAGTATAACAATAACATAAATAAAATTAATTAAAAAAACTTAAGAAAAAAGTTAATAGCAATGGTAAGTACTGTAATTAAAAGTGATTATATGTGGAAGTAAAACAAAATGAAAGTAATGAAAAAGAAACTAAATGCAACTACATGTACTGTTTCAATATATTAATGTAAGTATTTACAATATATATTTACTGTATATATAAAGAAAATAATTAGGTCCCACTTTATCTTAAGTGTCCTCAACTACTATATACTTGCATCAAAAAATAAATACAATGTACTTACTGTGTTCATAATGTATTTGAGAACACTTGTGGTGCTCTGGGGTTGCGATAGGGGTAGGGTTATGGACAGGTTTGGTGGTATGGGTAGGTTTAAGGGTGAGTTAAGGTGTAAGGAATGGTCAACAGTGTATTTAGAAAATGTAGTTACAAAAATTAATTACAGATGTAATTACATACAGGTATTTAATTAAGTATAATTACAAGTATTTGTACAGGAAGTACATTGTAACGAATTATTACTTTTGGTGTAAGTACATATTAGTTAAGGCCACTTAAGATAAAGTGTGACCAATAATTAATACACTGAAAATACGAGCAGTAAAAAAATATCTTTTTATTTAATTATTCACTCAAAAAATTACTATTTTGCTTGTTCAAAATACTTTTAGAAAATGAGTTGAAATGACACAATTCTTACGTTTTTTGGGGCGGGCAATTTAATTGTTTTATGTTCAATCCCCTTAAATTGTTAGAACAATTATGTTAACTTATTCGATTTGCATTAAGGAATTGTGTGGAAGGCAGTATTTTTTACAGTGTTGTTATATTCAAAAATTACTCATCAACTTTAATTAACTTTATTAATACATGAATATTTGTAAAAGCTCGTCTAAACAGTGCACAGAATGAGTGTAAATGTTCAGTGAGAGGTCAGTTGAGTGAGAGCAGAAACTGAAGGCTTTTAATGGCAGAAAACGGGCAGACAGACGCAGAAAAGCACTTCGGCCGGCCGGCGACAGACTGCAGCTCCAGCTGAATAATAGAGGACCACAACCTGCACCCATTTCCCAACAGAGCCAATCAACACTCATTTCCTGTTGTCTGTCAGCGCCACGCACAAAAGCCATAAATATTGACAGCCGTCGCCAATAAAGACGCACATAAATCGCAGAATTGAGGGCAAAAGACGGCGCAGGGGGAAATAAAATCAAATAAAAATACGGCGATCACTCTGAATACGGTGTAGAGATTGAGAAGCGCGATCGATCCCGAGCACAACTCACTGTAGATGATTTTCAGGACGGGACGGGGGACGTCTGGAGCTGAACGTCCCGTGACTGTATATGTGTGTGTGTGTGTATTAGGAGGCTAATGTTCAAATGAATTATTGATCAGGCTTTAAAGAAAACAAAACCAAATTAAACCTTTTTGTTTAAATAAAAGTAATATTAGTACTTTAAAATGTTGTAAATGTATACATTTTCCCTAAATAAAATACAAATTAATAAATAAAAGTACTAATACACTGACTGAGTGCTAAAGTAGATGCATAAAAATAATAAAATAAAATAAAAATTGCATAAAAATATAATAAAATATTTAAAAATGTTTATAAAAAAGGCATAAAATATAATAAAATATTATTATAAACTACAATAAAAATATATTGTACTATTACTATAAACAACGGGTGCAGAGAAGTTGAGTGTGTATGGCTTATCTTGTCGCAAGATGCTGCTAAAAGTCCTACACAACAGTAATAGTTTGATTACGTTGTTTACATGTCTGTACTGTACTTCAATAATGTGAAATAGGAATACGCCACTTGTCTTAATTCGAATAGTGTTTATGATGATTACTGTTTTATGCATATCTAAAGTGCTATTCCATCGTATGTTTTGAGCCGTGGTTATTGCATGTGGCTGCAGTTGTAGAAGCCTCTGCATTTGGACGCGGCAACGCTTGAACCAGCCTGTCAGGTGTGTGCAAAGCACTTGATGTGCGATTCTAATCCAATCCTGCCTCCAATCTTCAGTGCTTAATTCACCTTCGCGCATCATCATAACATCACAACTCACGAGACAATGTTTCACCTCGACAAGAAATATATACATATATACAGTTAAAGTCAGAATTATTAGCCCTCTTTGAAATTTTTTTCTTTTTTTTATTATTTCCCAAGTGATGTTTAACAGAGCAAGGAAATTTTCACAGTATGTTGAATTTTTTTTTTTGGAGAAAGTCTTATTTGTTTTATTTCGGCTAGATATAAAGGGCAATTTTTTAAAAACCCTTTTAAGGTCAAAACTATTAGCCCTTTTAAGCCATATTTTTTCGATAGTCTACAGAACAAACCATCATTATACTTGCCTACTTAACCTAACCTGCCTAGTTAACCTAATTAACCTAGTTAAGCCTTTAAATGTCACTTAAAATCTGTATTGAAGTGTCTTGAAAAATATCTAGTGATATTATGACAAAGATAAAATAAATCAGTTATTAGAAATGGGTTATTAAAACTATTATGTTTAGAAATGTGCTGAAAACATCTCTCCATTAAACAGGAATTGGGGAAAAAAATAAACAGGGGGCTATAATAATATATATATATATATATATATATATATATATATATATATATATATATATATATATATATATATATATATATATATATATATACAGTTGAAGTCAGAATTATTAGCCCCCCTTTGATTTTTTTTTTTTCTTTTTTTAATATTTCCCAAATTATGTTTAAAAGAGCAGGGGAATTTTCACAGTATGTCTAATAATATTTTTTCTTCTGGAGAAAGTCTTATTTGTTTTATTCCGGCTAGAATAAAAGCAGTTTTTAAATTTTTTAAACACCATTTTAAAGTCAAAATTATAAGCCCATTTAAGCAATTTTTTTTCGACTGTCTAGAGAATAAACCATCATTATACAATCACTTGCCTAATTACCCTAATTAACCTAGTTAAGCCTTTAAATGTCACTTTAAGCTGTATTGAAGTGTCTTAAAAATATCTAGTCAAATATTATTTACTGTCATCATGGCAAAGATAAAATAAATCAGTTATTAAAATGAGTTATTAAAACTATTATGTTTAGAAATGTGTTAAAAATCTTCTCTCCGTATATTATATTTTATATATATATATAAATTAATTTAAAATATAAATATATATATTTTTAGATAAATATATATTATACTATTTTTAGAAACTTTTTTAGAAGACTATTTAAAATTGTCTGCGAAGGACAAATAAACCAAAATAATATTCACACACAAAAATGATCTAATATGGTTTTGACTGAATGTCAAAAAATAAATAAATAAAATATATATATATATATATATATATATATATATATATATATATATATATATATATATATATATATATATATATATCTATATCATTTTGTCATATATGTTATACTTGTCAGATTATATATCTAATTAATATAGTTTATTTAAAATAACTAAAAACAAAATAAAAATGATACAAATTTTAATATTTAAAAATAAAAGAAAAAAATAATACAACAAAATGACTACTAGTTAAAATAAAATAAAAATAGGGAAAGATTTTTAACGATACTAAAATTAATAATATATAAAATGACTATATAACATTTGATTTTCAATTGAATTGTTCGTTTTGACGTTTATTACACACATACGTTCCGTGACTGCGTGTGTATTAGCAAGCTAATGTTCAGCTGAATAATTGATCAGGTCTGCTCTGTTTTTTTCCATAATTAGTTGATAGGTTCTTAGCTTTAAGCCCTCAGATCTGCATTATTTGAGAAGAAATGCTCAGATGGACTGATAAATGGCCTGAGGTTTGGAGTTTTCTGTTTTGCTTCGTTCTCATAACCTAATTTCACCCATTGTGCTGCTGCTCTAGAGACTTATTACAGTTTTTTAGTACTTATTATTGAATATGGCTTCATTAACGAAAGCCTGCCACTTTTATTGCGTATTACATTAATTAGTCTTTAGTCTTAGCCCTTCTGGAAGATATAAATGCTCTTTGCGGTGCTTTATTAATTAGTGGGGTTTTTTTTTTAGCCAAGTATGTGGTGAAAAGTGTGGCTGTGTATTGATGAGGAGCAGACTGCAGGAGCTGTTTCAGTTTCTGTCTGAATAGATGCACACAAAGTGTCCTTGAGGTAAAATGTGGCTGTTGGCAGCTCAACAACACAGCAGGTGTGACTTTCTTTCCTTTTTTTTTCTTTTTTTTACACAGAATTTTTTTTCATTAAAAATATTTTGAAATTACAGCATAATAGAGACCCATTTACTATGGAATATACTGATAGCTTTAAGCTCTGGAAATTAGTGGCAGAAATAGACCGATTAAGAAATAGATAACAAACTGAAATATAATTATAAAATATAATATATAATTCTATATATACTATACATCATTTAAAAATGGAATCAAATAAATAGTAATAAAATTAAACTTTTTCATTTTTAATTACGATTTAGACATTACACTAGAGAATACAAAAATCAAAGATAAACAGAAAATAGTAATAATAATAAAAAAGAATAATATAGATGACAAACAACCACAAAACGTAAATTTTATACAATTTTTAATAACAAAATAATCCAAAAAACAGTAAGCCTTGCAGGGGAAGAGGACACTAGATTTAGGAATGAGCGCTGGCTTTGCATTTTTCTGTTTGGTTAAGTTTAGAGTAGGTAAGTTAGAGCGTGTAAACGCCGAAGACTTGCTATAATTTTTTTTTTAGTTAGGTAAAAGGATTATACAGTTAGGTAAAAGGAGTTAGTTTGATTTTTGGTTTTGTTATTTTCTTTTCTTTCAGTGCCACTTTTGTCCTCTTTCTCTGCGGAGTTTATTGTTTTTTTATTATTTTGTTTTCATAAATCGTATGTAATTTACCTTTTGTGGTTGTTTGTTGTTATCTGTATTCTTCTTTATTATAACTATTTTCTGTTTATCTTTGATTTTTGTATAATAAATGATTCTCTTTTTGGCAGTATTTTGGTTGATGCATGGTTCTTTTTCTTCCATATTACACAAAATTGTCACAATATATATTTTACTTACTTCAGTCCCTAGTCTAACATCAAGATGTCGTAACAATTACTTAAAAATAATAAGAAAAATACAACAAAATAACTAATAAAGTAAGCTTTTTACTATTTTTAATTAATTGTTTTTATTTTTGGAACTATTTTATATGATGTAGAGTGTATTTATAGAATTTTCATATAAAATAAATTATATATAATTTTTTTAACCATTCTAAATGCTAATTCAAAACTATAAATAAATATTACAGCAATAAAATTAATAAAACTAATAAAATACATGAATTTGTTTGTTAAAAATATATTTTCCTGATTTAATTTGATAGTGTTTATGTATCTATTTACTGCTAATTTCAAGAGTAGACAGCTATCAGACAATGTCAAATTAAATAAATTAATAATATATATATATATATATATAAAACTAAACCAATATCTTGTTTGTATTTCAGTATATTTTCATACTATATATATTCAAACTATTCATAAAAATGGTATAACTTAATAACACTAACCTGCCAGAACAAACAAAATAACTAAAAATGACTAGGTTCTAGAGTAAACATGCATCAAATATAAATACTTGTAGTTTTACTTTCAGTTTCACTTTAAATACAATATTTAATTTTACCATTTATTATATAAGATAAAGATTATATAAGATGTATCTGAATGCTGTTAAATATCTAAATTTAAATATGTAAATTTGCGGAGTGAGAAAAAATAAAATTATATATATAATGTTTGTAAATATTTTGTATTATTTACTTAGGGCACGCAGTGGCGCAGTAGGTAGTGCTGTCGCCTCACAGCAAGAAGGTCGCTGGTTTGTGCCTCGGCTGGGTCAGTTGGCGTTTCTGTGTGGAGTTTGCATGTTCTCCCTGTGTTCGCTTGGGTTTCCTTCGGGTGCTCCCATTTACCCCACAGTCTAAAGACATGTGGTACAGGTGAATTGGGTATGCTAAATTGTCCATAGTGTATGTGGTGAATGAGTGTGTATGGATGTTTCCCAGTGATGGGTTGCAGCTGGAAGGACATCTGCTGCTTAAAAACATGTGCTGGATAAGTTGGCGGTTCATTCCGCTGTGGCGACCCCGGATTAATAAAGGGACTAAGCCGACAGGAAAATGAATGTTTTACTTTGGGCTTATTTTACACTATTTCTTCATGCAGTGAAAAAAATAAGTTTTTTTGCAATTGTATTTCTCTGAAAACATGCCAGATATTATATATACGTCACCATCTGACCTGCCATTGACAAACCCATACGGCTTAAGCACTAATTAGAAGAAGCATTTACAGTCCCATTCATCTCAGCGATGTCCCGTGGCGTTTTGACGTGTCCCACTAAACCCTTCCCAATGTAGACGTGTGTTGTTTTCACTGCGGGACAACATGATGAGCGGCTGCGATCAAACTCTGTGTGTTTCACAGGTCAGGAGTCTCTGATCAATCTCTATTCCCCGTCCCGATCGATCAAAAGCCATTCGCCGGACATTCGCTAGCCTTGGACGTGTCCCAAACCCGCTCACCTGCACACTAGCGCATGAATTATGAGCATCTGTTTATGAATGAATTCCTCCTCCAGCGCTTCACAAATATAGCTACTGAGGAATGCAAATGTTTTCCCAAAGATATTTTATGACGTCTCAATTTACATTGCTGTCAGGCAAACGGTGAAAGCCTATAATCTACGTGTCCCATGACTGGACATCACTGGGACAAGGATAGTTTGGCATTGCTGAGAGTGTCCGCTTTTTCTTAGACTGGTGGAACACATAACATGCAACGTATATCTAAACATTTGTAGAGTGCTTAATAGCTAAAATAAAACCCAAAATAACCCACAATAAAAAAGTGCAAATTTTGAATTCGCTTTACATGTATATTAAAATTTGATTGTTTTTTTGGGGGTTTTCTGTCATAAAAGCATGTTTTGGGTTTGTGAGCTATAAAAGTGGTCTAAAAGGCCTTGCTCTGTATTTTTTTAAATCAAAATGTAGTTTTCTTGTTTTTTCTTTGTGGGAAACACATTGAAACTCCATTTTGATTCACAAAAGATGTATTTCATTGCCTTTTTAGAATTTATGGGCCTTTGTGTTGATATTCTTGTGGTTCATACAGGTTTTGATCTACATTACAATAAATTTGAATCATTCATCGGTTTTATTTTATTTTTATTTTTAATGTATTGAAACAAAATTGAGATTTACCTAAAAAACAAAAAAAAACAAAAAACATTTAATATGAAATATTCACATAGCTTTAAGCTCTGGAAATGAGTATTAGAAATATATGGATACATACTAAAATATATAAATATATAATTCTGAGTATGCTATACATCATATAAAAATGGTTCCAGAGATAAAACAAACAGTAATAATACTTAAAGTAAAAAAAAAATAAATAAAAAAATAAAAAAGATATATATATATATATATATATATATATATATATATATATATATATATATATATATATTTCTAATTTAACATTTAATAGTTTTATTATTACAATTTGTTTTTCATTTTTCATATATATATATATATATATATATATATATATATATATATATATATATATATATATATATATATATATATATATATATATATATATATATATATATATTCTTAATGCAATTTCAAACTATTAAATAAATATTACAGGAATGTAATTAATAAAAAAATAATAAAAATACATGAATTGTACACAACATTGTTTAGAATTGTAAAAAAATTTTTTTACTGGTTTAATTTGATAGTATTTATCCATCTATTTCTACTTCTAATTTCCAGAGTAGACAGCTACAGTATAGCAGATAATTTCATATGAAATAAATAAATAATATATATATATAAACCAAACCAGTATATATTTTTTATACCAATATATATTTTATAATATATATATTTAAATTTAAACTATTAATAAAAATGGCATTACTTAGTAACACTAAAATATCCTGCCAGAAAAAACTTAATAACTAAAAAAATAACTAAAATGACTAGGTTCTAGAATAAACGAGTAAAATGTAAATGCTTGTGGTTTTGCAACAAAATTGTGATTTACAAAAAAAAATTGCCTTCCACCTAAATAAATAAATAAATATATATATATATATATGCACTCGATGCACAGCTAGAGTTTTAAAGCCAATGATAAACTTCCGGTGAAAGCTTAATGTGACTATTTTCACTTTCACAAGGTTGTTGTTTTTACAGCATCGATGTTGTAATGTAATTACAATACATTCAGTTAAATAGACTTAAGCATTCATTTAGTTGTTCACGCGTAAAACAAGATGAAAGACCGTTGTAACCGCTAGCGCCGACAGTAGCAACAGACTCGCGCAGAAATTCTATTGAAAATACTGGAGTAAAATACACTGTCATATTTAAAAGACATGGCGGGGGAAATGGAATTTAATGCAGTGCTTCTTGTCCGATCTGATTTTTAAAGAAATCAGATCTTAAACGTGAAAATTTTGTAATGAAAAGACAGTTCACCGGAAGCCCTCGGGCTGCCTGGCTGAATATTAAAATTCTGTGTGCATATAGCCTATTGTTTTAGGGTGTTTTTTAACTGTTAAAGGAATTTTATGGACTTGTTGTCAATATTCACTGCACTATATAAAAAAGACTATATTTTGTCTTGCAAAAAAAAATCAAAACTACCTTACACTTCACTGTAAAAAATGCTTACAAATGACCTCAGTTTTTATAAATTGAACAAAACAATTAAGTTGTCTCCCAAAAAAATCAAGAATTGTGTTGTTTCAGCTCCCCAACATAGTTTTTTGAGTGTTGAAAGAACAAGAATTATGTGCTTTATCAAAAATAAATAACACTGCACTTTTATGACCTTTTTATGGAACATTTTTAGCACTACAGATCTTGTTGTTGATTTTATTTCACAATATATGTGGCTATTTTTCTATATTACAATTTTTAAATCATACAATAACTAATGATTGTGTGTTTTATAAATAGTTTTTATTATTATTAATGCACTTTTCTTGCCATTTTAGATCTATACAGTGCTATTTCTCTTTATAACAACACTTTTGAAGTAATTTGATACATTTCTTGTAGAAATGCATTGCAAAATAGTTACGTATTTAAGCATAATAATCATAGTGCTTACTTTTTTATATGATATAACTTTTTAATAAACTATCTTTAAATCACATCACTTGTCTCGATTCTAGAGTCATTTGTCTCGATTCTAGATCACAACTGAGTTGTTAAACTCCTGCAGCAGTCATTCAGCAAGCGCGATCCCACATGAAACGACATGGGACTCTAAAATAAGTCTGTCAGGGGTATGAAGCAATGCGGCTGCTGGACACCTGCTCAAAGTCCCAGCGTGCTTATCAAGAGCGAGAGCAGGAGAGCAAACAGAGGCCCTGCCATGACAAACACGCCGGGAGATTTCCACAAGATCAGGGAAAAGCGAGGCCAAATGAACCGGACCCTTCTGTTCCGAGCATCCAAAGCATGTCAGATCGGCTCTCCCACGGGACGGTTAAAGAGGAAGCCAAAATGGGACAGCTCAGCACAAACTGTTAGCACTTCCTCTGGGGATTCGGCCGGGACACTTAGATTATCTCCCATGAGTGCCACTGTACGTTTGCCGGTTTCCAAATAGTATTAGTGTTGATAAAGGGATGAGGGAATCTGTTGTCGGAATTAATCTTAGGCACGTCATTTTGTTGCTATTTGCGAGACAGACTTGTAAAGGCCGGGAATCAGTATCGGTGAAAGAACTAGCTCAGGGGTGCGTTTACAAAAACCATCGTTAGCCAACTAAGGTCGCAGGTTCCTTCATCACAATTATAGTTCAGTGATTTGGCAGTGGGCGACATGGTGGCGCAATGGGTAGTGCTTTCAAGAAGGACGCTGGTTCGATCCCCGGCTGGGTCAGCTGGCGTTTCTGTGTGGAGTTTGCATTTACTCCCCGTGTTCACGTGGGCTTCCTCCAGGTGGTCCGGTTTCCCCCACAGTCCAAAGATATGTGTTATAGGTCAATTGAATAAGCTAAATTGGCCATAGTGTATGTGTGGGTGTGAATGCAAGAGTGCATGGGTGTTTCCCAGTAGGGAAAGAGCATCCTTTCGTAAAGCATATGCTGGATAAGTTGGCGGTTCATTCCGCTGTGGCAACTTCTGATTAATGAAGGGAAGCCAAAAAGAAAATGAATGAATGATTTGGCGTTTCCCGAATCCGTCGTTCCAACAAACATTCACAAACTGCATCGCATACTTGCACGGTAGCATCTAGTCCTTCAAAGCTGTGAAGGATAGTTCATGGTTGTGTTCTATTCTGAGTTATCCCCCTATGCCCTATTCCTTTCGAACAATTCAACATCTACTTTGAATGATTAATAATAATAAATAAAAAAGCTTAAAGTTATCTTTCTCATATGTTATTTCCTTTCAAAGTAATTTTTGTACAGTTCAGATTGAGCAAACTTCAGATTGATTTTATGTTTTAGAATAGGATCTGGAATATTCTCCATAATGCCAGACTCTATATGTGCTGTTGCCCTTCATATGGAAAACTTTAATCAAATTTTATCAAAACTAATATTGGATTTAAAAAAAAGTCTATTTTTTTACATGTGCGTGTAAAACAATATAATTTGTACAAAACAAAACATTCATTCATTCACTTTCCTTCAGCTTAGTGCCTTTTTTTATCAGGGGTAGCCACAGCAGAATGAACCGCAAACTTATCCAGCGTCTGTTTTATGCAGTGGATGCCCTTTCAGCCGCAACCCAGTAATGGGAAATGTCCATACACTCCCACATTCACACACATACACTACGGCCAATGGAGTTTATTCAATTCACCTATAGCACATGTCTTTGGACTGTGTGGGAAACCGGACCACCTGAAGGAAACCCACGCAAAAACGGAACATGCAAACTCTACACAGTAACGTCAACAACCCAGCCAGGACTCGAACCAGCAACCTTCTTGCTTTGAGGCGACAGTGCTAGCCATTGCGCCGCCCCAAACAAAACAAAAAAAACTAATTTAATGGGGATTTTCTCTAAAGAAGTTGTTACTCTGCCCCATTCAGAGCATCATTATGGACGTTTTAAGTTATAAGTAACATTGTTCAAACAACGGATCTGTGACAGAGCAACTACGTTGCGTCACTACATCATTCATTTCCTACATTGTAGATCAGCCGCTAGTTATGTCATATTTTGGGAAACGCTTCACTGATTGGTTCTTCAGCTGCTGATCATAGCACAAGAAGCTGAATTGAAACGATTGTAAACGATATGGATAATCATATTATCAGATATATAGAACTGTGACAATGGTATGTAATCACTGCTTTATTTATGGTTTGTATGTGTGCAGCAAAAGTTCTGGTTTCCCTTTGTGGAATGTATTAGGGTTGCACGATACTGGAATTTGGTACCAATCGAGTGCATTTGAGCACTATTGAGCACGTTCTTAAACAGCGCTGATTTGCCATTGTGTTCACATGCTCAACAGAAATGACTGTGATTGGCCATGAAGGTCATCAGTTCACAGAACTCACCGCTGTTTACTAAGTGTAACCACAGTTGCAGGTACACTGGAGCATTTTAAAGCCGCGATTCATCAGCGGATCGCTCGTATGTCAGCTTATAGACAAACCAGCTAATCGACTTTGAAACACTCAGTATCTGTGGTTACATTCAGTAAACAGCGGTAAGTTCGTTGAACTGATGACCTTCATTTCTGTTGAGCACGTGAACAATGGCAAATCAGCGCTGTTTAGGAACGTGAAATGTTAGCAAGAAATTGACGATTTTAAAACTTCAGTATCGACTTCAGTATACTATAACTTGCCTAATTACCCTTACTTGCCAAGTTAACCTAATTAACCCAGTTAGCCTTTAAATGTCACTTTAAGCTGTATAGAAGTGTCTTGAAAAATATCTAGTCAAATATTATCTACTGTCATCATGGCAAAGATAAAATAAATCAGTTATCAGAAATGAGTTATTAAAACTATTATGTTTAGAAATGTGTTGAAAAAAATCTCTCTGTTAAACAGAAATTGAAGAAAAAAAATAAACAGGAGGCTAATAATCCAGGGGGGCTAATAATTCTGACTTCAACTGTATATATAAACAACAGCTTAAATAGAAGTCACTTTCAAACCAAACAGCCTTCTGTTCATCAACATGGGAAATTTTTATGAAATCTACAAGAAATATGATTATTTTGGCCATGAAGTTCCACATATTTGTCATTTGAGAAGTTGTTTCACTCAGATAAATGTCCTAATATAGCTATCTGTTGGTCAACATGGTGAATTTACAAGACTAATGAGCCAAGCTTATGCAGGAAACTCAGGTAACACTTTATTTTGATGGACCATTTGAGTATTAGTAGATTGCTAACCTAACCTAACCTAACCTAACCTAACCTAACATAACCTAATATCTATTGATACTGCTCCTTTAACAGACTTTTAACTGACTGTAAGAAATTTTGCAAGTACATGTCAACTTACACAAACACTAACCCCAACCTAACAGTCTACTTATAATCTAATGAGAATTATTTGACATGTAGATGCAATGTAATTTAAAATCAACAAATCGACCATCAAAATAAAATGTGACCGAAACTCATAACTCTAGATTATGCAGATCCTATTAGCATTTTTATTTTGCTAATGGGATTTTGCCTAGTAAAGTTTGGTTTGGACTAGTACGCGACCACCAAAAGAGCCATTATTTTTCTCCGCATTAAAAAACGGCCTGCGCATGAAAACGCAGAAACAGAAGGGAAACATCCTACATCAAATAAATGTGGCACGGGAGAAGTGTGCGCAGCAGCGTACGAACAGATGTCCACAGAAGACGACTCAAAAGCTCGCTACCATTGAAGTGCACTTCAATCCTCACCTGTAGTTCCCCCCACCACCAACACTGATCCACATCCAGCGGGTCAAAAGATTTCCCATGGATTTATTTCCTTTTTTTAACCCCCTCGTATCTTTTTTTTTCCTCGCATTTATGCAAATGTGACTGTGGACGGCACACTCGCAGCCTGCCTTTAGTTGTAAATAAATCATTCGTCTCATTCTGTTCATTAATGGGCACTCAAGGAGATTCTATTAATCTGTTCATTAGGGCACTTCAAAAACAACAAGAAATACTTATTAAAAGCAGTTCCAGCTGCGTAAGCTCGTTACTCGTGCCTTAACAATGCTTGTGGCACTCTACCAAAACCACGTGGGATAAAAAAAGGCTCTTATTTGGCAATTTGGAGTCTATTCTATTATCGGCGGTCAGGCCTTTGAGGCAGTGATGAATAAATATTACTTTTGCACATCATTTACATTCAATTCTTTGTGAATATCATCATATTTGGCGATTTTCCTAATGCTGTTAATGTGCTGTTGAGGCAGACAGGGTCTTTTTTAGGTGCTGCAAAGGCAGCTCAGCAATTGATCGCCACATTGATCTAGCAATGCCTGAATGACCGTAAAGGAATTAAATTGGTTTCTTGGAGGATATGCATTTTTTATCATAAGACAGAAAGTAAAAGGTTTGATTTTGGACATTTTTTATTTAATTTTTTTGCAAGCGATGCACATGAATAAACGCACAAGTTTCTTCATTTTAGACGAGCACTGCTTGAAGAATTTGTGCACTGTGAGATTTTTTCACGTTCAATGGTTTGCTTTTCAGTCAAACAAAAGCTGCGATTTCTGATTGAATGCCTCTAGACGGAAATCAATGAGCGTGTTTTTTTATTTGGCCGGCCTCCAGGTATTTTTCCAGCACTGTACACCTCCAGCTCATCTAGATAAACATTAACGCCCGATTGCCATCTTATTTTTAGCATGTCATGATTATACAGCTGAATTTACAATCTGTGAGTCGGCTATGAGTATTGAGTTTATTCCTCTGATTCATGGTGGGAATAAATAGAGTCATGAAAGCAGAATGACCGAGGAAAATGTACAGCAGGATTCAGCAGTGTTGTTGATGATTTTAAACACAGAAGGACTCATTAATATGTATTTGAAACATTTTGTTCTTGTGTTTCATTAATGATAAACCCAAATGGCTATATTATTTGACAGATACTGTTTATTTACATCATGGAAATTGTTCAAGGTTCATTAATGTTCATTGCTTCTTAGATATTTTGCATTTCAACAATGAAACTGTGATTTTTTCTTTGAGAATTGTTCATGAAATGATTCCTTCATAAATTGACAAATACAATTGATGTAAAAATAGTATTTTTGATTCTCGTTTCTTAAATAAGGTCAGATAAATGCAATAATCTGATGAATTAGATAATAAAACTGCTCAATTTTGTATATATTTGATACTAACTGTATAACTGTTTGTATTATTATTCAATAGTATTCGTAATTTATTTATTTATTTATTTATTTATTTATTTATGATAATTAAACTTGCAAAAAGTAGCTTGATGAATAATTTACACAAACTAATTTTAATAATGTTTTCTTGAATGAGGTCCATTGAACATAACATTTTGTGCATATTTGAGAGATATTCAGTATTATGATGAAGCCACTACTTTCTATGTAAAAATATTTGTAAAAAAACAACCTTTTTTTAGAATGTTACATTCAAAAATAGTTTCAAGCTTCACAGACCTTTATTTTAAACAAATTGCAAAAAAATAACTGTACGAGTACTTAATTTTACTCATGTTTTTCTGAATAAGCTGCATTAAACATCAAATTGTGTGCATATTTCAGAGATATTCAGTACTCAGTTACAATGGAGCCACTATTTTCTATGTAAAAACAATTTTTAGAATGCTACTGTCACAATCACCAGCGATCTAGGCTTTGCAGATCGCTAGAAAACATACATTATCATCCGAACTACAATTTTGCCACCATATGAACTACAAACTCCCTTCGTGCACCCCACATACACACCTGTTCCGGTTCTCTGTTGATTACACACACACAGCTGGGAGCTGTAGTTCATTAATGTGCCGTGTGTGTAGTTCTCCAGCGATCCACGGCCGCTAGATAGCTGGTGATCCTAACAGTTACATGCAAGATTTGTTTTAAGAATGGTCATAAAAAGTAATCTTTTTACAATTTTACACAGACCTTTGTTTTAAAATTGAAAAAAAAAGAAAAGAATTTTGCTCATGTTTTTCTGAATGAGATCCATTGAACACAACATGTTGTGCATATTTGATTGTGATTGTGTCTTGTTATAATAAAGACGCTACTAAAAAAATCATTTTAGTACGTAAATTACATTTTTGTTTTAAGAATAGTCAGAAAAAATTTACATTTTTACAAATTTACACACAAGTTAAAAAAAGTAACTTTACTCAAATACATTTTGCTCGTTTTTTTGTATTTATTATTTTTTTGAACTAAGGTCAATAAACACAAACCTCCAAACATATTTAAGATGCTACTTTCTGTAAATTGTTAGTAGATAAAAACTGTTTCATATCATTGTGTATCAAACCCAAAAAGTCAGTAGGTCCAGTGTAATAAATGGACACGCCTTAACCATGGTAAGTGCACATCAGAGCCCAGTTTCAAAAAACAGTATTTGTAATTTATTTATTTATTAATTAATTATAATTAAACTTTCAAAACATAGTTTTGTAAATAATTTATAGAAATTAATTTTGCTCATGTTTTCCTGAATGTGGTCTATTAAACACAAAATTTTGTGCACATTTTAGAACCTTTCTCTGTATTGTTACAACAAAGCCACTACTTTCTAAATAGAAATGTTTGTAAAAAAAAATAACATTTTTTAGAATCTAACATTCAAAATTTCTTTCAAGCATGATAATAAAATAGTACATTTTTTTTACAAATAGTACAACTTACAATTTTATATACACCTTTGTTTAAAAAATCCAAAGAATAATAACAATTGCAAAAAGTAGCTTCATAAATAATTTATACAAATTTATTTTGCTCATGTTTTTCTGAACGAGGTCCAATGAACATGGAATTTTAAGCATATTTAATTCCGATTGTGTAATGTTAAAATAAAGGTGCAAAATTAATTTTTTATGATGATAAATTGAATAGTATCAAAAAAGTAAATTTTTTACAAATTAGTCACAAATTTTAATTTAGAGTGACTTTAAAAATATTTTACACACATTAAATTTTTCTCATAAACACAAACCTCCTTAATTATTTAAGGTGCTACTTTCTGTAAATTGTTAGTAAAAAATTACACACAAAGTCAGTAGCTCCAGTGTAAAAAAAGGACACAGCTTGCCCATGGTAAGTGCACATCAGCAGCCAGTTCCACATAGCTGTGACAGTGCAAAGGGAAGCGAGCTGACATGGAAACAGCAGTATCAGACGCACTTTAAAAGGTCAGAGATGCCTTCTCTGCCCATCTGACGCGCCTCTGGCAGTGTGTTCCCCTGCTTTCACTAACGCCACCCTCGTCCCCTATTGACTACCCAAAAGCGCCAGCCAAGACCTTTGAAGAGAACGTCTGTCAGGGGTGAAAAAAAAGACCAAATGACAGCTTTTCTTTGTTGAGCGGGCATGTTTTGACGAGCAGAGATGCATATGTTTGCTTCTCGGGTGTAAAAATCGGTGCTTGCATTGGACCTGGAGAATATATATTAGAAATTAGGCCATACAATATCGACTGTACAGTAAAAACAGTTGATATAAGTGATGCCCTGATACCAAACAAGAGGAGCATTTGATTGGCTCTTCTAAGGCGTTCGGCTCTGGCGGATTTGGAAATCCATTCTTTCGATTGATTTAGTTCCATTTGTTTTGACTATGAGAGCAGCACAAACAAGAATCACCAGCAGTCAAAACAATCCGAAACAGATATCACTGGAGCCTCCCAAGGCAGAGAGGCATTTCATTCACGTTATCTCTGCCTTGAGAAACCGCAAGGATTATTTCTTCACGTCTTTAACCCACTCGCCGGCCTCATGGGACTCCATAATCATTATGTTTCAATACAAGTCTGTGTTTTTCATGTGTAGACATTGCTGAACTGGAGCATCTCATATGTGGTTATTCGAGAGAGTGAGCGATACGGTCAGACTGAGTACTTTTTCCTCATTCTTGCCGAATCAAAGACCTCTTTTCACCTCTTGTCTAATTATTGACCGAGGAAGTCATGAGAACCCAGAAGGGTGACAATGTGTGCGTTGTTGGAGCCATTCACATTTGGTACTAAACATGCTACTTAATCATGAGGGATAAATGACGTCATATAACTGGACAAACAGATTAATTTGGAGCGGTAAAAAGTGCTGACATTTGGCGAAGTTCACGTGAGAATGACCTGTGGTGACCAGAGACCAATATTGATTTTATACTGGTGGCCCCAACAACTAACACTGAGGTATAGTAGTAGTAGGAGTAAACTTTATTGTTCTTGACAGGAAATTTGTCATGGGCATCACCTGCAGACATACAATAAATACATTAGAAAAATACAGTAGTTATAATAATAACGATAATTAAGATACTCTCTTGTTCAATAAACCCACTGAAATAGACACAAAGGATTTCTTGTATCGGTTCAAGCTACACATATATACCTGTAGACTCTATATCTCCTACCAGAAGGAACCAATTTATAATGTGAATACAAAAATGAGTTGGCTCATTCAGAATCCTTTCCACCTAATTAAGGACACAATTCTCCTACAAAACTTGAGGATTAAAAAAAATCATTGTGCCCAACTATTTACAACTTATTCATAAATAACACAATGAAGTGTCTGAGTGAACAACATTTGTGACATTTGAAGCCTAATGGAAGAGGAAATTACATTAGAAACTATTGTACATGAAGATTTTAATTTGATTGTATCCATCATAAACTGACGCACAGTGAATATGATTTGTTTTAATGTTTCTGAAGCATCATTGATAATTAAGTAGCAAATCAGCAAATTAAAGTGATTTGATCGTTTGAAACCCTACACTGGCAGTAATGACGCCCAAAAAATCAGCTTTTCAATCACAGCCGTAAATTAATTTTAGTTTTTTTATTATTATTAGTTAGCTGTTGTTTTTTTTTACCTTTTTTGTTAATTGAGATAGGATAGTAAAGGACAGACAGCAAAGCATTGGGAGCAATGAGAGGGGAAGGATCGTCATAGGACCTCGAGCTGGGAATTGAACTACAGTCAACGTAAGCATTATGATGCTATATGTCAGCACACTTAATCACTAGGCTATTGTATATTATATTTATGATAATTATTACATTGATTACATTGATGTGTTTATTTTGAAATACAAAAACCCCCGCTTGATTAGTAGTATTGACTTTATTCTTTTGTGTAGGAGTGGGCGCAACCTTATTGGCTCGAGATTTCAAGTCTTATTCATTTCCGTAGATTTTTAGCCGTACTTGATGTTGCAAACTGGTATTTCCATATTATAATACTTTCAGTCATAAACACAAAGGTTTGCAGAGTGATTAGTTTAGCAATTTGTTGCTGTTTGTTATTGAATCGGAAGTCTTATAAACAATCACAGAAAATAGCTTCTGTATTTCAGGCGAAGCAGGGTTAAAAATAAGTGGCATTGATGACATCATCAGAAAAAGAAGGCTGTTTTATATTATAAAACTCCATAGCTGCATCCGAAATAGCATACTTCCATACTATGTAGTATGCTAAAAACAGTATGCAAGCCGAGTAGTATGTCCGAATTCATAGAATTCGAAAAACTGTGATGACCTACTACTTCGGCGTGATTCTGAAGTGCGCATCGGATAGACGCTACGATGTCCCATGATGCACCGCAAGAGAATTCATGAATGGGAGTGAAGCGATGCAACTGAGGCGGATAGGGCAGGTGATCATGACAAAAATTAGCGGATGTAGTACGTCCGAGTTTCACTCATACTTCTCACATTCATACTGTATAGAACAAACTTTTCTAACGGCCGAGTAGTACGTTTAAATTCAAATGTAGTACCTACTGAGTAGTAGGCAATTTCAAACACAGCCATTGATTGATTGTTCACTATGTGACATGTTCAATGAGTTTAAGGGGATGTTTGTACACTTTTCAGTTCATGTTCTTGAGAACATCATTTTGGGGGCCTGGAAATAAACTTTTGTTAATTTTAAGTTTCCAATATATATAGCATTATTGCATCAACATACTCAGCATATTTGAATGACTTCTGAAGGGTCATGTGACTCTGAAGACTAAAGTAATAATGCACAATATTTAAGTAATTACCATTTTAAAATATAATTTGTCAGCAATTTCCGATTTTGCGAAACTACTGTCATTTCACGCATAAAGCATCACTTTTAGTTTAGTTTTTTTCATGGATTTGTGTAAACAAGGATCGTTTTGACAACATTTTCAATTAGTTTCTACTGAACAAATCTGATTTACATAATAAGGTCTAAAACTTTAAAGCATGGGTCGAGAACCTTTTTTTTCAATAAAGAGCCATTTCTGATTTTTTCAGCAAATGCATATTTTGAATATATTACTACTATAATTAATACAGGTTTAAACAAAACCTTTATTTATATCTACACACAACTCAAAAAATAAACAAATATGAAACATCAGATGTTGAGCAAGTCCATGAATGAAGAAACGATCATTTCTATATTTTTTTCTTTTCATCATCACCACTCATGAATGTTGATTGAATTTACGTGCACGAGATTACCATAGAAACATAAGTTGTTTGCCCATTATTGGTGTCGCAATTCAAGTTTATCCACAGCGCTGCACACATGCAAGAGTCGAAACATCCTTTTATTGTTAACTGAGTTCTTATTCATTCATTCATTTTCTTTTTCGGCTTAGTCCCTTTATTAATCAGGGGTTGCCACAGCAGAAAGAACCGCCAACTTATCCAGCACATGTTTTACACAGCGGATGCCCTTCCAGCCGCAACCCAACACTAGGAAACACCCATACACACTCTTTCACTAGCTTATTCAATTCAGCTATAGTGAATGTCTTTGGACTGTGGGGGAAACTGGAGCTCTCGATGGAAACCCACGCCAACACAGGGAGAACATGCAAACACACAGAAATACCAGCTGACCCAGCTGGGACTCGAACCAGCGACTTTCTTACTGTGAGGTGATCGTTCTACTCACTGCGCCACCGTGACACCTTGAGTTAATTCATTTTGCTGTAAAAATAAATGACAATAAAAGTGAATTGCACACTGTAAAAAATCCATTATTTTAAATTTTTTACATGTTTTAAAAAACGTAAAAAAACAGACGTTAAATTGCAGAAATTTACCATAAAATAACACACATTAAATTACAGAAATTTACCGGATTAAGGAAATGTCTGTAATTTAACAGCTGTGATTTTATGGTAAATTTCTGCGATTTAACGTCCGCTATTTTACATTTTTTTATCGTTCTTTAAACGTAAAATAATGTTGTTTTTTTTTACAGTGTAGTTGTATTGCCAATTGGAAATTGATTAGTGACGGTTATAATTATTTAAACCATATTTTTGGTCATAGAGTCACATGTGGCTCACAAGCCATAGGTTCCCTACCACTGCTTTAAAGCATTTTTAATATCCATCGACTCGAAAAGTTGCAGTTTATGCAGATTACTTACATAATCTGACGCATCTGTTGCTGTCCCTTCAGGTTGACGACCAAATGAAGCTTCTCCAGAACTGCTGGAGCGAACTCCTCATCCTGGACCACGTTTTTCGGCAGGTGATGCACGCCAAAGAAGGCTCCATCCTCCTGGTCACGGGGCAACAGGTGAGTGTCTCCTCCATCTCCTCCCCACAGAGCTCATCAGGCCTTTTTGCGAGAGTGGATCAACATCCTTTAAAGTGCTATCGACTGGCCTGGCCACTCCATTAAAAATAGATTACGCTTAGGTATAAACTAATGTGGCCAGAATAATCAATTGTACACTTCTTATCAAGTGCGTGGCGAAGGAATAAATAAAATGGTTGGTTAAGCATGCACGAGTCATCGGCGGCAAAGACGGGATGAGAGACACAGAGAAAGACAGACAGGGAGGGAAAGCAGAAGATATGTATGATTTACCTCAGTCGTCTCCGAGGAGCATCGCTGGACGGACGCCTCAGGCTCAGCTGAAGTTTTTCTGCACACGAGGACCTTTAATTCTGTCTTCGGCTCCAGCGCATGCACACACACACACACTTGCAGAAGATGTTTAAACTGCTTATAAATAAATATGCTTCTGTCTGCCTGTCAGTAAGCCATGGGTTTAATTTTTAATTCTGTGTTTTCCCTCCTCCATCTCCTGCCCAACAAAGTGATCTCCAACAGCAGTGACAGCTCAAACACTGGGACTCGCGAATGGCAGAAGTTTTACAAACTGTTTTTCTTTTTGTTTGTGCACATATCGCAGGATTGGCTATTGAATTATAGGTGATAAACGATATGACGAACATGATCGAGATACAGAGAGGTCAGTTTGTGACTTTTCTTAGCTGTGGGCTAGTGGTTAGCGCTAGTTGATTTATCTTCTCCTAATCCGGTTGTTGTAGTTTCCACCAAGTCAACTACAAGAGAGAAAGCAACAAATTAACCATCACAGTTGTTATTTATGACAGTAAATGAAAGTATTTATGAAAGTAATGAAGTTTTTGATTCTTCTGAAGCACATATCTTTGGCGATATTTAAGAATCATGCTAGCAAAGAACAATGCTAAAGTCCTCCTATGAAAATGTGCTTTCATTTTAAGAAGTTCCGTCTTTGTTTTGGTCTGTGTAACTCCGCCCACTCCCAGTTACCCAATAATATTTTGTCATGGCAGGTTAAGTTGGATTAGCAGAAAACAGCGTATTTCATATTAGTCTTGAAGGCTTCTTCAATATATGTGAGTGCAGCCGAAAATCTGACCTCCGGGGCACAGTAGCAGCCTCTTTAAGAGGCATTTTTTAAAAATAATACAAATGTAGCTATTAGCTGATCATCTTAGATCATCAGGCACAACCCTATCCAATATTTCGAATTTGGACTGCAATACTTAGTTTAACCTACAGACCATTTTGAGCAGTGTATTTCCTGTTTTACATTTTTAATTTCTATAGCTTCTGAGAATCCAGAAAGAGGCACATATTAATAAATAATGATATGATCGCTGTTTTAATGTGAAGTTATGATTGAATTGCCTCTTGTTACAGTTATAAAATAGTTTTAATAACAAGCAGGAAATGTTCATGGGCCAATGACATGACCACATTGAAATGGTCTATACATACTGCACCTTTAAATAATGAACACAATGATAATGAGTATTCTGGTGAATTGCGCAGTGAATGATGTGACTTTTAATCTGACTTGTAATAGTCGTGTTTTCCATAAAGATAACGACAGGAGTTAAAAGAACAAATTAGACATCTCAAAAGCAACATTTCAAAAGCATCTCCGTTATTTTTTCTAGTTTGTAATTGTATTATATTTTGAGTATTGGTGAAAAAATTATTCAGAGTTGCTAAAGTCTCATTTCACATGCTCTATAAAATTACACAATGAGCAACACAAGCTTGAATCCAATTATTGGTTTAAATTTCACCAGTTCAAGCATCTCAGTTATTACTCTGCAGCCTAATTATTAAATAATAAACAAAATGAGACTCACTAAGGTCTATTAAATTATGCAGTCACAAAAAGTCACAGTTTACAACCATATTGGAGATATAACATATCACTGATCTCTTAAAATATCTCAGTTATTTCAGTAATACCAGTAATGAGATCAAATAATAAACAAACTGAGACTCGTTAAGGTCTTGTGATTTGTTCAGTTGTTCTGTGAATGACAAGAGTTTGAATCTAATTTCCATCAAGTGAGCTATAGTGTCACACTAATGACACTTTAAGGCCCAATCCCAATTCTAGCCCTTAGCCCTTCCCCTTAGCCCTTCCCCTCATTTTGCGCATTCACGTGAAGAGGTAGAGTTGTCACAATTCTCTTTAGCTTGAAGGCGTAGGGCTCAGGGGAAGAGCTAGATAGCCCTTGAAACAGAGATTTTTCAGGACCACATTCGAAACCAAGGGATACGAAAATTTGCCAGAATACACCATCTACAACAGCAGCATGGCTGCACATGGAAGTCAGGAGATGCACAAATTTGTATTTTTGTCATTATTATGAATTTTGACAACAAACAAACATATGTTTTAATACAATCATAACCGTGTTTATGTTTTAACGTCATGGTTTTAAAAAAAGCTAACTAAAAACTGCTAAATTTCACTATCTTTAATCCCTAATAATAACTCCTGTACAGCAGTCCCACAACATTCTGTCACTCGATGACACTCCAATACCTCGTCAGAAAAGCCTAGTGGCTGGGAATGACCTTTTTACAGCATCTGGTATAATGTTAATGTTGTTTTTGTGTGTTTACATAGATGAATATGGCCACGGTGTACAGTTACGATCTTTTTGCCACATTATTTCGTTATGATAACATGATATCATTGCCTTCAGTGATTTCCTGATGATAAATACCAAAAAGTAAGAGATCGCAATGACATATTATGACGTGTACAGATATTGCAGTGGTGTGCATTTTTTAGGGGTACATTTTGAAGCCCTTCCCTCTCACACTCTGTTTCAAGGGCCATGGGAAAGGGGAAGAGGTAAGAGTATAAAATAGAATTGGGATTGGGCCTAAGGGATAGTTTACTCAAAAATAAAAAAATAAATATTACCTCTTAAGTTGTTATAAAGCTTTATGGGATACTTTTTCTGTTGAGCACAAAACAAGATATTCTGTATAATGTTGGGGAAAAATCAGCCATCTATAGTCGGAAGGAAAAATAATATGGAAGTCAATGGCTGTTTTCGTCTTCCTTTGTGTTCAACAGAAGAAACTGAAACAAGTTTGGAGTTCAAGGATGAGTAATTGATGGAAGATTTTATTTTTTGGGGGGTGAACTATCCCTTTAATTGGTGAACAAACTGAAACTTTCTGCACTCTTCGGTTGCATAGTCCAGTACTGTAAAATGGTACTGCTTCCAGCTATTCAACTAATGACAGAGGAAAGGCCATCTATTAGTATCTCTAAACAATCTCAATTGTTTTGCCTGGACATTAATAAGACTAAAGGTAACACTTTATTTTGATGGTCCATTAGAGTATTAGTAGACAGTCTGCTTAATATCTGTTGATACTGCTCCTAAACAGACTTTTAACTGACTATAAGGAACTTTGCAAGAACATGTCTACTTACACAAACCCTAACCCCAACCCCAACCTAACAGTCTACTTATAATCTAATGAGAATTAGTTGGCATGTAGATGCAGTGTAACTTAAATTTAACAAACGGACCATCAAAATAAAGTGTGACCAGACTACATAATGAACAAACTAAGATCTTGCAAAAAAACATACACTACAGGACAAAGGCAAAATTTAGGAACACAACTCTATTTTCGAGTTCATTTCGGTCAGAATTGGATGTGTTCGTTGGTGTTAAAAGTGTCTTCTGAGCCATAAAAACACGAACTCTAATCTGTAACATCTTAAAAAGTATGTTAGATGCCACATCTGGGGCTGTTCGCGAGCTCGCAGTCTTTGATTTGTGTGGACTGCGAGTAGCGTGTCTCTATGTTTGATTAGCGAGGTCTGGCGGAGGATTGGGGCGGGTGGAGGAGGGCCAGACCTTGTTTGCATATTTTGCCTAATGAACAGCTGGTGCTGAAAAAAAGCCTTTGGGGAGAGAGAAGGCAAAGATTCAAACAGTTCATTACGTCCTATTATTCCAGAGCAGACTACTGACAGCCCAGCCACACAGCACACTCTCGCTGGATCACACGCTGGATTTATGCATAACAAACAAACGCTAGGACAGTGGTTAAAGGAATTTATTTCAGAGGACTATAACTTCAGACTGTCTCTGAATGTGGGGAATATTAGTATATATTAATATACAAAACAGTGCTCAGCATAATTGAGTACATGCCATTTCAAAAATGAATATTTTTACCCATTTATTAGTGTATATAGGTAATATATTACTGCATTTTAGCAAAACAGATTTATTAAATCAATATATTCATTAAAATAATAGTTTAATCAACAAACATCTTTAGAAATAGTAAGATAATACATTTAAATTCATGAAATTATGTTTAAAATTAAAGAAATATTGGAAAAAAAATTCGACAAACTACACAATTTCGACAAAATTGAATATATATTTTTGTTTCTCTTGATTTTTGCTCATTTTAAAATTTTGATCAAATATGTTTCTCTATCTTAAATATTGGGGCTACTAGTTTTTTGACCGTAATAATTAATTATTTCGTTAGATAAGCTCCAGATTTAGATTCAGTGCTGACTAATCTAATGTATATATTCACAAATATAATATTGTAAAGCATCCTACAGTAAATATTAATTTAAATGAGAAATATATAAGGGGTGTACTCATATATGCTGAGCACTGTATATTCCAAATTGAATTGAAACATAACATTGGCCACGGTCTCTGGTCTTATTTGAGGACGTGTCATTGTTTCTCTCTAGTGTTGGTATGGCAGCAAAGCACTCTAGGGGATCAGTCCTGAAATGTTACGACACATGACACTACATGGGCAAATATCCAGTATGTCACAGACCTAGATCTCCTCCTCCACTCCTTGTTATTGCTGTGTTTGTCTGCGTGTCTCACTGAAGATCCCTTCATCATAATTATATTCAGATGATATTCAGTGGATTGTCAATACCAGAATTATCAGAAAATGTTGAGAACATTACTACAAAAACATGTTTAGTTCAAGCTTCATTATCGTTCATTATATCCAGTAGTCAATATTAATTACATTCATTCATTTTTCTTCGGCTTAGTCTCTTTATTAATCAGGGGTCGTCACAATGGAATGAACTGCCAACTTATTCAGCATGCAGATGCCCTTTTAGCTGCAACCCTGTACTGGAAAACATCCATACGCACTCATTCACACTCTTGCACTATGGCCAATTTAGGTAATTCAATTCACTTATAGCGCATGTCTTTGGACTGTGGGGGAAACCAAAGCACCCGGAGGAAACCCACGCGAACACCAAACAAACTCCATACAGAAATGCCAACTGACCCAGCTGGGACTAGAACCAGTGACCTTCTTGCTGTGAGGCGACAGTGCTAATCAATGAGCCATCGTGTCGCCCAATATTAATTACATTTAAAACAATAATAATAATTAATTAGATTGACTTATTTTGATTATATTTGTGGCCCCATCCCACCACTTTCACTTTAAACTGGCTACTAAGGCTTGGAGCACATGGTCAGTCGGTCAAATCCCAGTTAACTGACAACTTCAGGAGCTTCGTGTGGGCTTCCAATAGATCCGCCAATACAGCCGGTGAGAAATGCGCTATTCTCAAGCCAGGACTTTAAAAAATTCCACTCATCATATTTACACAATAAATAAATTCCAATCCGCCTGCGTTTTTAATTGCAAATCCAGCTCAGAGGGAGCTCTCCTTACGCTTAGGAGGCTCCGTAGTCTACCTTCTTCCAGAAACCCTGGCGCAGTCAATTATGGTAATGAATTGTCAATAAATATAAAAATTTAATATGGCCTGCTTACAGTGAGTGGCAGCTAAGGACTTGCCTCCAAGACAAATTTGCTGCTGCTGCAGATATTAAGTGCACCTGAAAGGGGAGGAGAGGGCCACGGGGGTCCCGCGCAGGGTTCGGCCCAGTAGCCTGAGGGACCTCCAGGGGCCCCCGCTCACTCGCGCCTCTCCAACCCCCTCCTCCCTCGTCTGGCGTGGGGCGCTGGGGTCCGAGGGTCTGGGCACCAGGGATGGAGAAACGTGCTGCTCTTCCTCGTTCGGTTTGATGCTGATTATCATTCAGGCCTCGGCCCGGCGCACTGTCCCTGCTGTGCAGAGAGGAGCCTGGGAAGGAGAGAAAGGCATAGAGGCGTATGAAACGTAGAGCTGCCAGAGCTGCTTACTGTAGACGGAGCTAAAAAACTCCAAAGGTGGTGCCAAGTGCTGTCTGGATCGAGCTTGATTGAACTTTCAGATTGAAAAGATTTTGATTCGAGAAATAGAATCTATGATGAACAAGACTCAAACTCTTGATAAAACATTCCCAACAACTCTTTTAGGCCTCCCAAAACAAATATGGGAAAATAAACAAATATGGTAAACTAAACGTTGGAAATGTGTTTTTTCCTCTTTGTTTCTTTCTTTCATGACTGATTTTGAGAGCATACCGTCTAATAAAAGTTGGGTTGTTGTTGTCGTCCAATGTTGGATGAATTTTAAACAAGGATTCTTTTTTTTTTACTTTTTATCCCGTTGTGTTACAACCCAGCATTCAGAGTGCAGAGAGACCAGTGGTCAGATTTACAGTACAAAAATCAGTAACACTTTAGTTTAGGTCACAATTCATGGTATTAACAAACAATTAACTAAGGCTCAATCCCAATTCTATTTTTGTACCTATTTTTGCCCTTGACCCTTAAAACAGAGTGTGAAGAGGAAGGGCTTCAAAATTACCCTTAAGAAATGGGACACCAATACAATACCTGCACACATCATCATATGTCATCGTGAGCTCTTCATATGAGATCGACGATCGCGACTGCTGTAGTTATTGTGTTATTTTTTGGTATTTATCTTCAGGAAATTACTGAAGGTGACGATATCATGTTATCATAACGATATAATGTGGCAATAAGATCATAACTGTGTGCATTTACACATTGGCCATATTAATCTATGTAAAAAACAACATTAATATTATAGCAGACACTGTAAAAAGGTGTTTCTGACAGGGTATTGGAGTGTCATTGAGTGTCAGAATGTTGTGGGACTGCTATACAGGAGTTATTATTAGGGATTATAGATTGCGAATTTTAACGTTTTTTTAAACCATGACGGTAAAACACGAGCACGGTTATGATTGTATTAAAACATATGCTTGTTTGTTGTAAAAATTCGTAATAATGATAAAAAGTACTAATTTGTGCATCTCCTGACTTCCGTGTGCATCTATGCTGTCGTTGTAGCTGGTGAATTCTGGGAAATTTTCATAACCCTTGGTTTCTAGTTGGTCCTTAAAAATCTAGCCCTTACCCTTAGCCCTAGCCAAGCTAAAGAGAATTGAGACACCCCTACCCTTTCACGTGAACGTGCCAAATGAAGGGTAGGGGTAAGGGGAAGGGCTACGAGGTAGAATTGGGAAATGGCCTAGCTTAATAAACTACTAATCATCCATTAACAGTAGTTGGATTTAGGTTTTGGGTAGGATCAGGGATATTGAATTTGATCATAATTTATAGCTACTAATGAACAGTTAATATCTTAATAACAAGCAGGTAATAAGCCAGTTGTTAATAGCATGAATTGTGACATGAACTGAAGTGCTACCCAAAAATCTAATTTCCATATGCAGAAAATGAACTAAAGTTTTACTTTAGAGACCTGATTATGTGTTTTTTTTACCTAAATTCTAAATGCACTTGGAGGTTGGTCTTACCACTTAATGAAATGGATATGGAACCCTTTTAATAGACTATATAGTACAATTATGTATTTTTATAGTTATTAATATTTTAAACCAAATTAATAACCATTAATTAGTTAATGTTGCACAAGAGTTTCTAATACAGCAGATGAAAGAATCACAGCGAATCGGAAATCATTCATCTGAAGATGCGCAAAACAGGAATATTGCATATAAGACATGCAAATAAAGCAGCGTTTCCATCCAACAAATCAAAGAGAACAAAATCATTACTTCTTGATTAACTGACGCCAAATATCGAAAGTAAAAACGGAATTTGCTGCAGTACTGTAGGAGAAGCTGTGTGAATCTTTTCTTAATTTAATAAATAACTTCCACCTCAGAAGACAAATGCAGATATGCAATGTGGTGTCGTTTGAAAACGAAAGATGCGGAGCATCGATGCTCTTGGTAATTAATTCTGGAGGTAATTAATAATATAATAACACTAATACTGAAATGGTTAAGGCATTATAGAATGACGAAAACAACATTTCCAATGTTTTACAGTGTACTCAGCCTGCTGGTTTATCCATTCACACACATTTTTATCATCACATGCTCTCTTATAACAAAATCACATGACTTTTTTAATGCGCATACTGGGATTTGTTCAGTATGTTTCCATCGTAGTTTACGCACATCTTTTCTTATTGAATAAAAAGTTTATCCTACTCAGTTGTGCGCATGTTTTTTTATGCGCATTTTCAAAATGTATGTGCATCTTTGCGTTTCCATCAACCGTTTTTGGGTGGATGAAAAAATAGCTAATGTTATCAATTTCACAAAATGAAAATCACTGTGAAAAGCTGTTGTGGATATTTCAAGGTTTTCTCTGGAGAAATATTCTAACAGCTCAAGAAGACAAACAACCCTAGACATTGAACTGAACAAGTGCTGTAGACAGGCTAACAGGAACAAAACTTGAAACAGGTGTGCAACATAATCAGTAACTATGATAGCAAGTGAGCAGTGTGAACAGATGAATGAAAAATGGCAAAACAAACTCAAGGTCTGCTGCACAAGTTGATGATTTCTGCTTCTGAGAACTACGGAAACATGAAAAGGGCGGATTTGTGAATTATTCTTGCAGTTCCGTCCAGTGTGTAGCATGTGCGTGTACCTGAGATGTTTCAAACCTTTAGAGATCTGCCATGTTGCTTGTGGTAATACCTTTATTGTTTGTGTGCCTTCTCTTCAGGTGGATTACGCTCTAATTGCCTCCCAAGCCGGTGCCACGCTCAACAACCTCCTGAGTCACGCGCAGGAGCTGGTGAGCAAACTGCGATCCCTCCAGCTGGACCAGAGGGAGTTTGTCTGCCTCAAGTTCCTGGTGCTGTTCAGCTTGGGTGAGTAGAGAGAGAGGGATGGAGGGGTGGAGAGAAATGGGCTATGGCCTCTGTGCATTGTACAAATCTCGCTTGCTTGCGCCCAAGGTTCTTGAGGGACCTTGAGATAAGCCACAAGACCGTATTTGCTTCCCCCATACCAAAAGACCATCATTACTAATGCCACCTTCTCCTTGCTTCACTACTGATGCCAGACTAGTCAAGTCTGTTAACAAATGAACCATTCTCGTATACATTAGTGCAGCTCTTTATTAAAACACATCATTATCATCTACAGCAGGTCTGTCTTTAAAGGTTCATCAGTTATTATTATCATTTAAAGTACATGTGAAATCAGTATTTACTGTTTATTTGTTATTGATATTCTTTAGGTGAATAATTTATCTGAAAAAATGTTTGTTTCGGTAATCTTCAATCAACCTCTGGCAATCCTTCTATGCTGATGTCAGTTTTAACGGCTTCAGACACACTGCTTCTTAACTCCGCCCACTTACCATTAGTTTACTATAAGGGAATGACGCACAAAAGAAAGCCCCGCCCCTACTCAATAATCTATTTTAGTTAGGATTGGTCAGGTTAGGTTCGGTTCGGTTAGGTTATTTTATTTATACCCGAAGGTAGATTTGGTTTGCAGTCAAGAGTCCTCATTTTATACCATTGCCACACAAAAATCTCACATAGTGACAACAGCAAATGGACATAAAGACATAAAACATAAACATTTGAAACACTCTCATCCAAAATAAATAAATAAATAAATAAAAAGGAATAAATAAATAATCTCTTCAAGTGTCCATGTCTAATAGCTGCTGGTATGAAACTATTTTTGTACTGTTTAGTTCTACAGCTTGATACTAAAAACTTTCGACCAGAAGGAAGGAGCTGAAACTCTGAGTGTAGGAGATGAGTTGGAAGCACATCAAGATATTGAACTTCCAGTTCACTAGGACTTTAAGAAAGTCAATGACGTTTTACCTTCTGAAACCCTACTGATACTGGTAACCTAAACGGCATATTCTTGAGGGCTGGGCCACTTGTTTGATCAATCAATGGAAGATATCGAAAAATGTTTTCTTTCAGTGGACGATTTTAAAATGTGTGTCGAAACAATAAAAAATAAATTAATAAATACAAGTTGTAGGGGGGAGTGGTGCTAAATTGAGGAGGGAGTGTGAATTTACTATTAATATTAATTATTAAATGAAGTTATTTTAAGTAAATGGTGAAATACTCTATATCAGGGATTCTCAATCTTTGTCTTGGAGGTCCTGTGTCTTGTAGATTTTAGCTCCAACCCCAATTAGACACACTTGGACTAGCTAATAAAGCTATTACTTCTGGAGCTAGATCAGTCTCAAAAATAATACATTTGCATTCATAAAATTCATAAATGCACAGCACAATTCATAAATCCACAACCCCAAATCATAAATCCACAACTACAATTCATAAATCCACAACTCCAAATCATAAATCCACAACTCCAATTCATAAATCCACAACTCCAAATCATAAATTCAAAAACGATTTGTCGATCCAAAAGTAAAAAGCAAAAACATTTATGAATATTTATGAATATGCATCTTACCTAAATACATTTAAGATGTTTACACAGTTATGAATATATGAAGTTGTTGGATTACATTCCTCATGCATTTATGAATTATGTAAGATGTATTTATGAACCACTGAATGTGCATTTGAAAACGCTCACATGAGCATGGAGTTATGGAGCATAATTCATAAACATATGAGGAAAGTACTCCAAGAACTTCATATATACATAATTGTGTAAACATTTTATTATAACATATTATAACATTATTGAAATGGGGTTGTGGATTGATGAATTGTGCTGTGCATTTATGAATTTTATGAATGCAAATGTATTATTTTTCAGACTGATCTAGCTCTTACTAAGCTTTCTAGAAACATCCTTGCAGGTGTGTTGAGGCAAGTTGGAGCTAAAATCTGGTCAATTGGTGCCAGCGTTCTTCCAAATATATTGTTTTGTGTTCAACAGAAGAAAGAAACTCATAAGGGTTTAAAAAAAACAACTGCACGAAGAAAACCTGATGAGCTAATTTCCATTTTTAGTGTGAACTACCCTTTAAAGCTATACAGAAATCCTCGCTACACCTCCAACTCTGAAAACTTACAAAACCAAGGTCTCAATTGCACTCTATTGCAGCAAAAGAAAAACCAGGAGGTCATTTGCTCCTCGAGATGTACATGCCAAGTGCATCCAGCTTTTCGTTCAAAACCGTTCGTAACCTTCAATGCTTTCGCTTCTGTTAGCCGGCTAGCTTACATTGAAGCGATAGCAGGTTCCACGGCTTATAGGTCAAGGCATCTCTTGCAGCCAGTTCACAAAAGATGCAGGTCTCCACCATGAAAAGACCAGCATGAAAAACAGAACGGGGTGTCTGTTTGGCCCCGTAAGAACATGGAATATTAATGTCGACCATCCGACATCATCATATCAGTCGCGATTGTTCCGTCCTGTGGTTCCGGAAAAGAGAATACGTTGTGCAGAGGGCCGATGCGCTTTGAATCTGAGCTGTTTGGTTTTCCGCGTCCCTGAACTACCCAAATCTATGCAACCAACTCCCCCTCCACACCTTGAGAAGGTTCCTCACATCTCACGTCCACCAAAGAGAACACATGAAACTCTCAGCCTCGCTGTGTTTATGTTGATTTTTTTTTTGCTTGTGGTTTGTGTGTGTCTGTTGTGAGCGTTGGTGTAAATAATTTGGCGGAAACATCATCCATAATAAAACTCTCACCTGGGGGGAGTGTATCGCCCCGGGCTCTGCCCCGTTCTAGCAGCTCGCCCCACCCATGCTGTGTGCCAGGCCCAGAGAGACAGAGAGACTAAGAGAACTAAGCCCAGAGATCAAAGATGGCTCAGATTAATAGTATCCTGTGGGTGAAGCGTGGTGGCGGGGGCTCTGTGTACATACAAGTGCGCCGATGAGAAAAACACTTTGCCAGTTGTTATTGAGAAGCCACTCAGAGGTTAATTAAATGAAGCACGGAAATCCCATGGTGCTTTAGGAAAAATGCTAGAACTTATCTGCACTCTTTCTCAGCACACAACTCTTTATGAACGGGGAACATGTTTCCATAGATTTAAATGTGGAACTTTTTTGTAAATGTGTAGTCACCCAGTGATGGGAATAACGGCACTATGAATAAACGGCGTTACTAATGGCGATACTCTTTTCAGTAACGAGTAATCAAATCAATTACTGTTTCCCTGTTACAATGCCATTATCGTTACTGACACAATACAATGTGCATTACTATAATTGAGAACACTGAAGTGGTTTTCATGTGGGCAGCATCTCTCTCAGCCATAGGGCCTCTTTTTCTCTGGAGTGTGTGTGTGTTCGGGGCTGGGGCGGGACATATAACCAAGCAGCGATGATGATTGGTGTGTTTGTGCTCGTTGTGTAACTGAGAACGTGATGATTGGCTTAGATAGAGTACATTTCCACCGTTTGCCAATCGGAGGAGTAGTGCTAATGTTCACACACAAGCACACACACAGTCAGTCGCACACACCGACCAGAAGTCAGAACGATGGCAAATCCAACAAGTTCAATGGTAGTTTTTGCAAACTGGAAATGTAAGCACTACTTTACAACATTAAAATAGTGTAGATTAGTGTACAATGAGTGCGTTAACATGGACACCAATAATTTGATTTTAATATGAATAAGATAATTCTCTTATTAGGAGTCTACCATGTAAACAGAGATTTTTGATTAATTTAATGCGATTAAGGTCATAATCGAACTAAACAGAAATTGAATTAAGACATGTGGAGTATGCAGATTTTAGTCACATTTTTAAAGTGCAGTACAGACATGTAAACATCTTAATCAAACTATTATCGTCGTGTAGGATTTTTATTGCAATTTGCGACAGCATAGTCCACACACACGGCTGTTTGACACTATTCTCTGCACCTACCGAGTCAGTGAAGGACCACAGACTCCTGCATCATGAAATGCAGAGGTTTTTTATCCCATTCGGCATGCACTATCAAATTCCATTAAACAACACTCTTCCAGCAGTTCATACTGGCATACAATATCTCGTTTGGCATGCATGAAATGTTTCTAAATAAAAGTGAAAGTGCCAAACTGCAGTTAAAGTCGACAAATTAAAAATGAAACATCCAAAATTGTGGATGCGAAATGTGGATAGCGCGGTGACGCAATGACGTTGATGGAGTTATGTGCTATAACATATAAAACATATTAAAAAAATAATCTTTTAAGTAACGCAATAGTTATTTTTCCTGGTAATTAGTTACTTTTATAATTATGTAACTCAGTCTGTGAGAGGTAACTAGTAACTGTAGCTAATTATTCTCTTAAAGGAACGTGCCCAACACTGTTTATAGCACATTCCTTGACAGGAGATGTTTTATTGTGTGTTCAAATGTTACCAAAGTGGTTAAAAGTCGTATGATTGAAATGTAGCTTTCAAAAGGGTCTACAGTCAATAGAGGAAAAAAATACAGTAATAGATGTAAACAACTGTATACAGAAAATAATAGCAAATATATACAGCTTGGGGTCCGTTTTTTTTAATGTTTTTTTTCATGAATTTATCTGTTCATCAAGACAGAATTTATTAAATTTTTATTTATTACCTATTGTATGTAGTTTCAAATTAAATCATTAGTCCAGTCATTATTGCATTTATTACTATTACCATAAATAATAATAATAATAATAATAATAATAATAAATATTAGAGTGATTTCTGAAGGATTATGTCACTCTGAAGACTGAAGTAAGGAAGCTGAAAATTCATAATTAAAATCACTAGAGTAAATAATTAATTAAATTATAAACTACTTTTGAACAGTTATCTTATAGTCCAGTAACATTTCACAATTTTTTTAATTTATACTGTATTTTTGGATTAAATAAATGCAGCCTTGGTGAGCAGGAAAAGCTTATTTTAAAACATAAAAATCCTACTGACCCCAAACTTTTGACTGGTGGTGTATATATACAGTTGAGGTCAGAATTATTAACTCTCCTTTCATTTTTTTTTCTTTTTTTAAATATTTCCCAAATGATGTTTAACAGAGCAAGGAAATGTTCACAGTATGTCTGATAATAGAAAAGAGAAAGTCTGGAGAAAAGTCTTGTTTTATTTCGACTAGAATAAAAGCAGTTTTTAATTTTTGAAAAAAACATTTTAAGGTCAAAATTATTAGCCCCTTTAAGCTATATATTTTTTCGATAGTCTACAGAACAAACCATCTTTATACAATAACTCGCCTAATTACCCTAACCTGCCTAGTTAACCTAAATAACCTAGTTAAGCCTTTAAATGGTACTTTAAGCTGTATAGAAGTGCCTTGAAAAATATCTAGTCAAATATTGTTTACTGTCATCATGGCAAAGATAAAATAAATCAGTTATTAGAAATGAGTTATTAAAACTATTATGATTAGAAATGTGTTGAAAAAAAATCTTCCCTCTGTTAAGCAGAAATTAGGGAAATATCAACTTCAACTGTATATGTGTCAAATTTGAGTCATCCCAATTTGGCATCCATATTGAGTTAAATTTACAGTTGTTTTTATAAACCTTCAAAGAGTTTATTCAGGAACTGTTCCAGTAAATATTAATATTCTCTACTTTATTATTATTTCATATAACTTTTATTTTCAGTAGGTGTACCAGATGTTTAATCTTTTCGAAATATATCAAATATTTGAATAGATTTTGAATGATTAAGATCGACTAATTGGTATTTTTGAGTATTTATGTATATAATTTAAAGTATAATTTTGCCATTTATGACTAATTTGACTGTTGTAACACTGAATGAAAGTTTTGTGAGTGTCTTCAGTAGATTAACATTAAAAAAACATAAGATAGTCATTATTTTTTGCTCAGAAAAATGCTACATTCTAATAGAGGGGGAAACAACAACTTTTTTTTTTCATCTATGACCCGACATTTATAAAAACACGTCTCTTTTTATATTAAAGCCTAAAATCAGACTCGGTTATGAGGTAAATGTGCTGGAAAAGCCAAGGCCACACACAAACACACAAGGTCAGCATTTGGATGCCGTCAAAACCTCAAATCCACTGGATCAGCCCTCTTACGCTCGTTAAACGTAATGTCTCCGCATTGCATTTACAAATGAAGCCTGTTAACGGAAATCAAAATCGCATTTACTGCTTTAAGTTAGTGTCCGTTGACTCCCAGCACAGCCAAACCATGGCAATTTGTCACTGTCGGAGGAGCCCAGTGGGGCTCTTTGTAAAGCTAAGTGTCAATAAAGAGGCGGAGAGACATGAGTTGACCCGAGAGCAGTCACTTGTCTCCTGGATTTGGCCGGCTTGTCGAGAGGACCGATTGCAGGCAGCCGATCACTTCTCACGCTTTCCCGCCAGCCGAAACGTCTCTATCTTTCCCGCTGTCAGTCTCCTTGTGTTGAATAGGTGCTTGGGCTCTAGCAGGAGCTGAAGGCTTTATCAATGGTTAAATAATTACGACCAACTCATTGATTTCCTCAACAGCAGGAGAGGCGCTGAAGGGTGAACAATGTTCTTTAAAGGGGCTAGAGATGATCGTAGAGACAAACACCAACATTTATGTCTACCGCTGTCTCGGCTTCTCTTAAAACCAGTTAGAACAGCTGGAATGTCAGTGGAAAAATGCTGAAAAAGGATGTAGAGGCTTAAAAAAGAATGTTTTATGAACTTCAGCAGGGTCTTAGAAACAATTTTAGGTCAAATTGTGAGACGGTTAACACAAAAATGACAACTCTGCTATCATTTACTCAGCCTCATATCGATCTAAACCTGTATGACTTTCTTTCCTCCAAAGAACACAAAAGAAGATATGTCTTTTATTTCCACCTGTCCTTCTAGAAATGAGGACCCTCTTGTTTTGGACCTCACTGACTTTCATTGTAAAATAAAAAAAAGAAAAGACAAAAAAACAGAAGAAGAACAAGTGAGTCAAGGTTGCAATAGTATGAGGGTGATTTTTGTCCGGCCCTTTTTTTCTTCTTCTTCAGTAGAACATTTAAAGAAGGTTTTTGCTGGAATTTATGTCATCCAGTTATGTCATCCACCCACTGCGCCACTGTGATGCCCCAAGAAAATGTTATATTATTTACAAAATTGGTAATAAGTGTTAGTTCAACCAAAAATTACAATTCTGTTATTAATTACTCAACCTAGTGTCGATTTAAACCCCAGAGACCTTCGTTCATCTTCTGAACACACATTACAACACAATCTCATGGCAATTCGTAACTTTTTGATTTAGTAGTTAATTCATATGTACTCATACGATTTCATTCATACAATTAACTATGATTTGCGTATCCCCCAATAACAGTTGGTTTTACGGGTGGGGTTGGGTGTCATGCGATTTATAATTGTATGATTAAACTCATACGAATTCATGCGAATTAGCCACAATATTGACAAAACGTAAAAAACTTAAGTTTCTTTGTGAGATCAGGCTGGTATTTTAGGTGAAATCTGAGAGCCATCCGTTCCAAGTCCATAAAAATATCGAAACAGATCCATTAAAAGAGACCACACGTCTTCAGTAGTTCAATCTGAATATTATCAAGCTACAAAAATACACATAAAACAAAAAGAATTATTTATTACGCCTCTGAATGTGTGCGCACTTCAAGACCGTTTCCCAGCAAGCATTTTTTTGTTTTTAAAAGATGTCTAATAGATGTCTAATAGATGTGTAAACATAGCCGTCTTGGCTAAAAAAAGGCTAAATTTGGGCTGTTAGTGAAAATCTAATAGATGTCTAAGAATAGGCTAAAACTAGACTAGTCATCAAATAAACAGAAATGAATGACTACACATATAAAGTCTGTCTAATCTGTTTAATTGATGACTGGTCTAGTTTTGGCCTATTCTTAGATGTCTATTAGAGTTTCACTGTTTAGCCTTCATTTAAGCAAGCTTTCTACGTTTATGTCTATTAGACATCTATTAAACACAAAATTGTTTGCTGGGTTGGAGCATGAGCTTCCTGACATATCATCAGGAGTGTCCATTTCATGTTGCCTGTATGTATACACATCTGATGTGGCATAGGGTGAATACATTTAATGTGATTTCAACATGCCAACCAACAGAAAGCTGCATAGTTTTAAAGTGACAGTGCGAGCCATGCTTTGTCAATGTAAGACTATTGACAGGTGATTTTTTTTTTCTTAAAAACTCATGAACGTGATCACACCTCTGGTTTTATTATCCAAAAACAAGACCAGACTGGAATTTAAACCAAATATTAAGCAAAATATGCACACTGTCCTTGTCGTATTTTCATCAACTGAGCTTTTAAATGAAAATAATTTGGATTTTTGGTCAAAATGTAGAGGACACAGACATCCAGCCCTAGCAACAACACTTGACTACAAGATGGGATGCATTTAGTCCCTGAGGCTTGGCTCTGGGGTCTCTTCCAAACCCCTCTGAACAACACAGCATACAGTCACGGCACGCATGCAGTCCTCTCGCCTTTACTCTCGCTTTAAAGGCAGTTCCCACATAGGTAAGCTCTAATTAAGCTGGCCCGTCTTGTTTCCTTGATCTAAATCGATATGTCTACCCTTGTGCAAAGAGAGGGGAGATCAGTAATGCATGCGCAAAGGCTCATAACAGGTGCAAATATTCATTTCCTGAAACAGACCAAATAATTTGGAAGTCGGTTGGGATTGATTAACATCGGAGGGCTGGGACGGTTCAATATTTACGCCTTGGAGACCCCCGGCCGGGGCCAAATAATGGTGCATAAAACTGCAGCTACGTCTTAATTAAATGCAAGATAATAGGGGCAGGTTTTTCTTGTGAGCCAAGCAGTTTGGCACTGACAGGTTGTAAGTCATGTGGAAGATGTGAGGCCTGGGTTTAATCAATACACACATAAAGCCGGCGCATGTGTGTGTGTGGACACCTTTGAAAACACAAGCGCGCTGAGAAATTTATTTTCAGTGATTTGTGACAATATGCGACAGCCTTACCGCTTGCTTAACGTGTTCGCTTGTTGTTGTTGTCACCAAGTGCGCTTATTTAGATTTCGCTCAAAGGTGAAAAACCTTCCAATCAAGCCTGAGTGCTCTGATATTTTACAAATCTGGAAGAGAGGAGGAAGTGTGCCCGTGTGATGACCCTAATATTTCTTTTGCCGACTGTCTTTTCATTCCACGCAGCGGAAATCAAAAGCCTCACTTCTGCCGAGGCTCTCTTTGAAACGGCACCCTCATTAGGAGCCATAAGAGGCTTTCAGACTTTATCAGGCTTTAAAAGCAGCTGATATCCGTCGACACGCCAGGCTCTGGCTTTTAAAGGGGAGTGAAAGCATGGCACTTTACCTTTAGCCCCACTAGCTTTTGTGATGCATTCAGTCGGTCAGCTGAATTCCGCTCGGATTTCCACACTTTACTTGTGCACAATTCACTTTTATCTCTGCTTTTTTGTTCTTTATCTGTTACTACACATTGCTTTATGATTAGCTTTAAATTGCAAACAACTTTATGTGTTATTGGCGATCATTAGCCATTAGCGTCGTTATCTGAATGTCTACAAACGCTTCAGATAACGTCTGCGTCTCTGTGTCTATAGATTTGCTCTTGATAAAGCAAGATGAACTCTTTCTGGGTGTATTACTTTTGACAGATTGTCAAGTTTTGAGTTGAGATTAACCATTTTTAAAACCGTTCAGTCGATTTGTGGGTTGATTGGTGGCACTTTTTATCTTAGCTTAGCATAGATCATTGAATTGGATTTTACCAGTAGCATTTTAAAATTAAAGTTTTGATCATTTTCATATTTAAAGCTTGCTAATGCTGAGTTCAAACTGCATTATTTTTCATAGTAGTGGTGTTACAGATGTTTTCACACTGCATGACTATCTGAGGTAGCGTTTCGTTGGTGCTGTGTTTACACTGTAGGATGGATCAGCGACAGGAGTTTCCCACTGCATGACTTTAAAATGGGAAGAATCGCTGACAACGTTGTCCAAACTACATTTTACAACCAAACACACGCAAGAGTGACATGGAAACAACGCGAGGTCACATAATATATATTTCATTATATTCTACATAATGGAAAAGAAGCCGACAGCTCCAGATATTTAGCATGCTAAATATCTCACGGGTGTCGGTGACTCATTGGCAATTCTCTCAGATTGCGTCCTTGATAGTTCATACTGTCTGATTGTCACTTACATGAACGAGCACCGATTTGCACGTGATTTCAGGTATTTGTCTGCGATTTCTCAAAACCTGTTGGTGAGTCAAAAATCGGGGCTAAAGTCATGCAGTCTGAACTCAGCATAAGACTATCGTATTCTAAGACTAAAATATCAACTGAATAGATTCAAAAATAGTATAACTCAACTGTTTAAATATAGGAGTTTTAAAATTTCCAAAAAAGTGTATTGCTCCTTGAAGTATGGTATAATGCGGTGGATAGAAATGAAAGTTAAAAGATTATTTAAAAAAACTTTCGAAGGCAATTTCTTATCTATATTTGTTTTTAAAACTAATATGTATACAATATTTAAAACATCTGAACAAATATTAATTAGCTTTCAGTTATTAGTTATAACCAGTGTTGGGTAAGTATTGTTGTGTACTTTAAAAAATGAATCGATTACAAATTACTGACGACTACTGGAAAATTGTAATCTAATTTCATTACTAATTGCTTCATGTAAAAGGTAATCAGATTACTAATTACTTTACTTTGAAGTTACTTTTACAACAGAAAATATACCTACAAAAATACTAAATAAACTGCAGCGCTTTCAGTAATCAAATATTCACTGAAAAAAGATTACAATGGGTTGATCACAGCAGCTTGACATGTTCAAAAGACTTCCAAACTTCCTTGTTCCTTGGTCTTTTTTTTTTTTTTTTTAACCACAAAAGAAGATATTTAGAAGAAAACTGGACACCTGTAACCATTGACATCCATAGTATAAAAAAGCCCTGCAGTGTTTGGGTGTTCTGTGTTTGTCTGAGGTAATTAGTCAACCGAAATGTGTATCTTCCATACAAAGCATGAAGTTGATCGGTCAGTTGTCGCGTGGTTTTCAACTGGAGCGCCTGGAAAAGGCTAGCATGCGCAATATGCACTCCGAATTTGTGCGCACAAGCCCAAGCCTCCATTCGAAATAACGAACTTGCGCGCTCAAAAGAAGCGATATGTAAATGGCCCCATAAGCAGCTACACTTCTCTTCACATTCAGTAGATATCTTCACTCCCGATCCTGCACAAAAATCCTATTTAGCATAGCCTGTTTAGGCTGAGTTGGACTGTCATGCTTTTGGGCGCCGGTGTCCTCCTTGGTGATGAGTGTTGTTGTAGAATGCTTTCTGTTCAAGTGCTGGTCGAGTTAAACGCATTCAGAACTTCTTTAGAGACTGGACATAGACTGAATTTAACAGCTATATTTTTGTTTTACGCTCAATGAAATCAAAGTAACGTCTGTATTTCCACTTGAAGAATCAACCGCTCTCATCAGCAGCCTTTTCAGCTCCAGCTATTTTAAAGCGCATGCTTATTAACTGACTCTGCAGTGGAAAATGTGATTTAAATGAAGCATTTTTTAATCTAAAAACTATATTTGTCACATAAGTAACGCAATTACATTGACTTAAGTAATTGTAATCAAATTACACAAATTTAAAATGTAATTCATTACATTACTGCGTTCCGTAAAAATGTACTTAGAATACTGTAATGCATTACTGTAGAATGCCTTACACTCAACTCTGGTTATAACTATTGCATTAGCCAAACTATATATTGGAAAGGTTAGACTGATGCATTTTCCACTTCCAAGTCGTACAGTACACCCAATTTTTTTTTTATTCTACAAAACCTCACAGATTCCAGACTACGATTGCGTTTGACACTAAAAAAGGCATCCCAGGCGTACGGGCGAATTGTTTGTAAAAGTTTTCCCCACTTTCGGAAAAGAGCAGACGTGCTGGATTTTCCTCCGACAAAAGCCCTGGATGAAGTGATTGAGAATACACTGAGCTATAGGTACTTGTTTTCCTCCTCCATCTCACAACTCTTGCCTCTTGTCCCGTCGGATTCCTCTCCTCCTCGGCCTCTGCCAGAGCCTTATTACAAGCTGTCAGTTTATTATAAAACATTAGGAAAGCAGAGGGACACTTGCTGTAACTGTCTTATCGATCTGGGGGATAGATTCTGTGATTTAACGCCCAAGCCTCCCATATTTCCACATTTTCAGCCTCCTATTAAACCCTGTGCTTTCCTTTAGCTATTGATGTATCAACATTAACTGTTACAAGCAACTACAGAAAATCAATGGCCAACTTTTATTACCGGCTGCATAACACGCTAGCTGGCTCACGCTCCAGTACTTAGCAGGCAGGCCGGGCCCGAAACATGCCCCGCTCATGTCAGGTCTTTCCTAAGTGATATCTGCACTGGAAATATCAATCATAAACACTCGGGCTGCTTTCTGCCGGTTTGTGCGAATTCTCGGCCCACAACTGAGCGCCCGGGTGCCATTTTTATGATACCTAGCCTAAGATTCACCGATAACAACAGGCATCAATATCCGTAATGTGCCGGAATTTCGCATTCGCACTTTTAGCGCTCATAGCCAGCACCACACATATTCATTTCAAAGTATAATGAGCGAGCGTGCTATAAAATAATAATAGCTCGCCGTTTCTGTCTATCACATGAATCGAAAGGGATGCATTTGAAAAGGAACGCCGTGCAAAAACAGATCACCCTTAAAGATTTATGAGACCTGCGGTCCTGCCGGGACAAACATATACAGGCTTTGTTTTTCCGATCAATGGGCTGAAGTTCATTATTCACTCTCAGCGCGGCCGTGCTTTGCGTTTTCGTGCATTGTAAAGGGGCCCACAGTTGTTGTTGTCTGTGCATATCTGAGGGCTTTGCGTCTGTTTCTTCTGTCATACGTGACCTGAAACTGCTCTCACCTGCAGCATTTAACATGACTCCGCGCCAATTAAAAATCAGCCATCTCTCAAGGTACATTAAGGGATCCTGCCAGTTTTCGTGCACCGTCCCAGGACATTCGGGCAGTCCGTGGAGCTGGTCGGATGTGGGTATTGATCAGGGAGCCGCTGGGTCTTATTTAAACATTGCACACAAACACAGATAAGGGGTGTTACACAAGCTCCGACATAAACTCCCCCTCTCGCCCCGCTCTGTCATTTCTCAATCGATTTCATAGAAAGAGTTCTGTGCTGCGGACATCTATAAAAGTGACCCGGTCACCGCAGAAGGAAAACATAAGCCCTGCGCTCAGCCCCCATGAGCGCTCGGGTCAAACATACACTGCACAGCTGAGCGGACAAATACTGCACTACTGCCTCAACAGTTTGTCAGTATGTTTTATATTTTATATTGCTGTCATTTACAGTTTTCAATGCTGCACTGTAGGTTTGGGCAATTGTGTGAAATTACAAAAAGGCAAAAGATAGCAACATGGTTATTATCTACAATGTATATTGCAATGTATAATAATAATAATAATGAAATATTACATTTTTTGAATCATTTTAAACAATTAATACAGTTTATAGTCAATTGATACTATAAACATGAGAATGTGTGTGCGTGTGTGTGTGTGTGCGTGTGTGTGTGTGTGTATATGATGTATATGCATGACAAAAAATGAAAGAAAAAATGCATTTAACGACACACTGTATAGCCTACACCTTCATTTACCTTAAAAAATACTAATTAAAAAACATTAATAATGTTACAGTTGAATTCAGAATTATTAGCCCCCTGTTTATTTTTTCCCCAATTTCTGTTTAACAGAAATACGTTTTTTTTTCAACACATTTCTAAACATAATAGTTTTAATAACTCATTTCTAATAACTGATTTGATTTATCTTTGCCATGATGACAGTAAATAATATTTGACTAGATATTTTTCAAGACACTTCTATACAGCTTAAAGTGACATTTAAATGCTTAACTAGGTTAATTAGGTGAACTAGGCAGGTTATGGTAATTAGGCAAGTTATTGTATATTGATGGTTTGTTCGGTAGACAGTCGAAAAAATATAGCTTATAGGGGCTAATAATAATTTTGATCTTAAAATGGCTTTCAAAAAATTTACAACTGCTTTTATTCTAGCCAAAATAAAACAAGTAAGACTTTCTCCAGAAGAAAAAATATTTTCAGACATACTGTGAAAATTTCCTTGCTCTGTTAAACATCATTTGGGAAATATTTGAAAAAGAAATAAAATTCAAAGGGGGTTAATAATTCTGACTTCAACTGTGCCTTCTGAGAGCTTTCTGACACTATACATGCCATATATACAGATTAATGAAAGTTGAAAACACTGTGTTTGCTACTTTTGTATTTTTGTCTTATTAGTTCAGTTAAATCATTGTCCATTGAGCCTATAATCCCTTTTGTTCCATGTGTTCAAAATAATGAGATTACTTCCATCACAGAAATGTAAGGCTCTACCATCCTGGTTTCTGTCTGTTTCCATGGAGAGCTCATTCTCTCATTGAGTGCGATTGAATGTGATTACATTAATTTTAATATAGCCAATTATTTTTTAAAAGCAAATTAATTAATCTAAAAAGTTGCTTGTGTTACATTTTTTTAAAAAAGTAACTCAAATATTACTTATTTTTAAAAAGTAATGCGTTAATTTACTCAACACTTAAGTAAATTAAAGTAATATTATTATGTAACATGTTACCCCAACACTGTATATACAGTAGTCAACATTTGAAATGGATTCTCACCTTTCTTCAAAGCTGTCCTAAAACTATTGTACAACACCCATTCTTGTCCTAGGACTATATTGAAAAACATTTATGATTCACTTTGAATGTTGACTAATATATACACACACACACACACACACACACAAACATTCTTTTTCAAATTCTTCCCAAGTTATGATTACCGGCGCTGGGACTTTTTCACAGTATTTTCTATAATATTTATTCTTTTGGTGAAAGTCTTATTTAAGACTTGCTTTCATATTAAATAGTCATATTAATTGTTGTTTGGCTGGAAGAAATCTTTTAATTTTAAGGTCAATATTGTTATGACTCTTAAGATTTTTTGATTGGCTACAGAAAAAGCAATGTTGTCTAATGGCTTGCCTAACTAACTAAACTTAGTTAAAGCTGCAGCAGGTAATTGTCTTCAGAAACATTTTTGTTGTGCTGCTTGAAAGTCTCTTCACATTCCAATCGTATTGATTAAAGTAAATGATCTAAATGTATTTATATGTATTTCATATTAAAACAAAAAAAATGTTTATCCAATGAAATATTGTCAGGCCAACAGTTCCCATAATTCTGATAAGTAGCCCAAACTTGTCTGTCTGTCAACAAATGTAGATTTGTACATCTGCTCACCCGTTCACGCAGATCTGCCGTTTGCGCGTGCACACAAGAGAGTGACAGCAGTATAAAGAAATGCTGAATCAAAACTTTTTAAAATCCTGAATGAATATTGGAGTTGCTTTTGCCCGCTGGTGGAAGGATGACACTGGCTGAAGTATTTCTGTTAGAAAGATAATGTTCTGTTTTAAACTATGTGAGCCACGCAAAGCTGATGTAGATTGTGTTGGTTTACGAATGGGTTATATGCACAGAAGTGTTGTTCAGCCACTGAAATTTTCCTGAGAAAGATTGATGTGACTATTTTCAACTTCGTAAGAGACCTTTTACAGCATCGATAATGTAGATATTTATTTAGTTTAATAACAAAACGTAAGTAAATAGTGCTATAAGCCTGCTTTACTGAGGTGACTGAGGTTACTGTATATTCACATTGGTTCTTATTTGAACAATGACAACCTGTGACGCGCTCGCTATATTGTTCACCATGCTACTTTGAATATTCGGTCTGAAATAGCATGTAAGTATGGCTTAGTAATAACTGTAATTCCTGCACGCCGCTGGCCAACCACTAAGCATACAATAGTCAGTTTAGGACAAGAGCATGACAGAGTGAGACCAACGATCCTTGCATGCATAAAATATTGCACATTGCACATAATATTATAAAGTACTGTAAAGTTTTCTAACTGGCGAATGACATGATCTAGTGGGTTGTCTACTGTCATCTTAAAGGAGCACATTCGTGATTTTAGGAGGCGTGGCTTTGGATGGTCACATACTATGGGGAGGGACTATGTTTCAAAGATATTATGCTAATGGATAGCATTTTGGCAGATCACCTACTGCACCTTTAACCTAATAATTTCAATAAGCCTTTAAACTGTATTTTAAGTTAAATAGTATCTTGCAAATTAAGAAATATTTATCTGATAATGTTTCATTTATGGAAAAAATGACTTCTACACTTCACAACATGTCCAAGCTTCACAAGGTAAAACCTAACAAACTGACAAAGTGAATATCAAACGTTCTCCTCACAGACGCAACTTTTAAACTGAACTTACAGCTTTGGTTTATCGAATAAACATGATGTTGATATCAAAAGCAGTATCACAAAGACATGCGTGTGTCCAGTGATCATCTGAGGACCATGAGAGAGAGAGAGCAGCTAAGCCCTAAAACCGTCCCTGTAACCAGAGCCCGCTGTTAAACGTGACGGCACAAATGAGCCGACAGGTGCTGCCACCATGTCTCTTGTTCTCCTTTTCATCCACCTCTCCTTCCTCCCCCCATCATTGTATTTAAAGCAACAAAGCTGAGGAATGGCTGATTGGAAAAAATGCCCCATCATCAGTCTTCCTGTAATGTAAACCTGGGCCTGGAACGGGTGTCACACTTCAGAGACAAATATAGAAAGGAGAATTCATCTAAACATTGTCTCACTTGGGGGGAGAAGGTTTAACAAGAATGGCCGAGAGAAGTGTGAGGTCAGTAAAAGACGCGAGCAAAGGCTGCGTGTTGTCCGTCAACACTGGGAATGCTGGGAAGCGTGTGGCCTAATGGGGCGTTGTCTATTTCTGGTGTTTGCCATGCTTGGTGACTGTCTTGTTGTCCAGCTATTATGTTTCTGGAGGGTTGCCATTCATATGACTGTACGGACAATACAATTTGAGGACAGGAAGTGATGGAGAGAGCAGGGGGAGGGGTTTAGTGTATTGGAGAATGTTTAGAGTGATTGAGTTACCTTCAAATGTTCGCACCATTTATCTAGATTATTCGCATCCTCAAATAGTTGATTCTAAGTAATTCTTAAGTCTTAGTTCACCCAAAAATTACAATTTTATTAATTATTCACCCTCATGTCGTTCCAATCCCCTTTAATCATCTGCTGAACTCATTTTTATCAAAAATGAACAAATCTTAGAGCTCCCTCATCCTCCACTTCTTTAAAGTGCAGAAAAATACTAACAAATATCAGATATTTTAAAATAAAATCTTCATTTCTATGATTGACTGTCATTATGTAAAATAACTAAACATTTTGACCAGTGTGGCTCACACAATGACAAAAATACTTTATATTTCGGTTGCCTTGGCTAAATTACTGACACGAAAACTAGGTTTTGAAGCACAATTGACCTGTTTTGGGTGAGTAACTACATTTTATTTGCATGTACGTGTATGGATATTTCTTAGAGATGGGTTGCAGCTGGAAGGGCATCCGCTGTGTGAAACATGTGCTGGATAAGTTGGCGGTTCATTCCACTGTGGCGACCCCAGATTAATAAAGGGACTAAACCAAAAAGAAAATGAATGAATAAATTAAGGTTTAAATGGTATATATATATATATAATATATATATATATATATATATATATATATATATATATATATATATATATATATATATATATATATATATATATATATAGTGGTGTAAAGTAACAAATCGCAAATACTCAAATGACTGTAATTGAGTAGTTTTTCTCAGAAATTGTCATTTACTTGTGTACTTTTACCTTTTTATTGCATTTTAGTGCAGTATCAGTACTTTTCCTTCAAACTGCAGTCACTACTTTAGCCTTTCCTTTCTATGGGGATTAGAAAAATCAGCCCTGTGATTCCTGTCCAATCAAATCGCACATAGAAAGTAAATCGCATCATATACTGACCAACCTCAAGACACAGGCACTTTAAAAATGCAAGAAATTGGGAAGCTTTAAAAGTGTCCAAGAAGATGTTGAAAATCTTTACATGCAATAAACCAGAGACTGTTTACATGCAAGTCATTGGTGGGAAGATGAATGATATTTACTGTATAATGAATGAAAAGGGCTTAAACAATAACTAAACGCACTACAGAATGTTACGTTTACACACACATCCACGAATGACATGTAAACGCATCAGCTTTTCACAGCGTAATACTCACTACTCTTGAGTACTTTTAAAAGGACTACATTTTACTTATACTTTGAGTAATATTCACAAAAATACTTTTACTTGCTCTACATTTTTGGAAAAGTAATGGTACATATACTTGAGTATGATTTTTCAGTACTCTTTACTATATTTTTATAGATTTATTTATTTACTATTTATATATATTTATTTATTTTTATTATATATTTCTTTACACCATGTTGTTTACAACCTATATGTATCAAATTTGAAAATGAGAACATAGTAAGTGCTTCATAAGTTTCTTATGATGTTCCTTCATGACTGTTATCCAGTCTGCCAGGACTTAAGCTGAAGCTCCACAAATTAGCTTAGCTTTGACAGGAAGCTTACAAACACGTCATGTTACGTTACCCTCGAGGTAAAGGAGACTGCAGCTTCTGAGAGGAATGAATTTACAACCCCATCTCTCAAAATGTACAAGAAGATATAGTATGCGAGTGAGAAACAGAGACAAAAACTGATGCTTACATCGTCGTTAGGGTCAACACGTTATTATCTAAAGCAAAAACTGCGATGGTCAAATATGAATGCAAAAAAAGTGTATAAATAAAAGGAGGAAAAAATCATGCTATGGGTTAACTGTCCTTCACTCAGGAAATATACATCCCCAGGCACTGTGCTGAATTATTAATCCAAATTTGTCAAAAAAAAAAAGGGG